>NC_056735.1:728417242-728504742 GCF_019279795.1 Protopterus annectens
TGCCTTTTTTTGTTTAAACTGATAAGATTTTTCGGGTCCCCTTCACATGGTCGATTGTTCATAAAGTTGACTTTCATATGGCTGAGACCATATGATTGACTTTTGAAAAGCCGACCATGGGGCACCGCTATCTCTGCACAGTATGGAATGGGAAAATTTCCCACTTCCGCACTGTAGTGCGATCTTGGAGTTGGTATATTAAAGTTATGGGGGGCCCCACAGGGGATGCAGGGGGGTAGAGCCCCCTGCGAACAGTTAAAGGTAAGTGTTTGTTGTGTTTCTATGTTTTCTTTACATGGTCGGCATTCTGAAAGTCGATCATATGGTCTCGGCCATATGAAAGTCGACTTTCTGAACAGTTCACCATGTAAAGTAGACCCGATTTTCTGAGGGACAGTGCAGAAATACAAGAAAATTCAGGTATGTTTCTAATTGTTTAGTCTTGCAGAATGTACTTGATTTTTCTTGTATTTTGCTCTGTCCCTCAGCATATACCATAAAATGTCTGGTTGCTCAATGGCACTTCAGTGGACGGACTTTTTTTCTATTGGTATATTCTCGATTTAAGAGTTTTATGACCCATTTGATGTGTCCAACTCCCTAGTCTTCACAACATAAATACCTGGATTTCTGGCTATATGAGTCCCTGTACATATTGTGTAGGCCAATATAGGTAGAGTTTAGGGCAACTTGAATCCTTCAGCAGACTATCCCATCCTTTAATGCTTGAAATAAGGAAGGTGGCAGGTAGCAACCAGTTACAGTACTTAATTCATACTGTAATACAAATCTCTTCTAGCCTGCAGTAAACAAACTTTGTAGATTCACATCTCACACAGATTAGGATTAATACTGTCAGTCATTACAAGGGACTAATTAGAACCACCTTACTACTTCCCATTCTTGTCTTTCAGCATTTGTATGTGTTTTTTTCCTTTAGGCTACAGATTAAAGATAAGAACCTACAAATACCCTCTTAAAGTCTAAGAAAAAGGAATTATTGTGCTTCTGAAGCCTTCCTTCAGATTAATAGTGGTTGAAAGACTATTATACAATGACTGGCTGTTAACATTCAAAAAGTAGCACACTGAGTGGTCAGCCCAACCAGCATGCCCGTTGTAAGTCTGAGCATATACTAATGGAAAAAGGTCCAGTTACCCAGACTTTCTTCCATTAATATATGCCATAAAATTTTCACTTTTCTTTCACTTAAAAAACGGAGACTTGAAACCAATGAGAGAGAAGGGGCAGATAAAAATAAAATAATAATTGGGTACGTTATGCAAAACTAGAGATGTGTACCTGATTATCCTTTTATTTTCTATGTCCCATCTCTCCCGTACCATCAAAGTCTCCCAACAAACAAAAAAAAGCAATGGAGATCTTCCTTTCTCTGTTTCTTCCTATACACCGCACCCTTCACACAGCACTGATGTACTGCGTAAGCGTGGGAAGAAAAGTGTCATGTGCATGCTCAGTACATCAGAAGAAGCAGTGGGCTATCCAAGGAGAGCAGAATAACACCACAGAGCTGTCATACAAACATATTATTTAAGAAAAGTGAGTAATGTTTTTCTTAAATAATGTCATTGTATAAGAGCAATAACCAACTCCGTGGTGGGCATATTGAAGATTTACCTAAGGTTCATTTTATTTAATCACATTGGCTTCCCCCTTGTGATTAAACCACACCAAATGTGGGTAAATCTTCAATATACCATGCCCACATCATTGGTTATTGCTATACTATCATTTATTGTCTCCCTCCAGAACTGCGAGAGGATCAAAATCTAAAAGTTTTCTGCAGAATTAATAGAACACATCTCAGTGTTCATGAATGCAAATGGCTTGGGGATAAGGGATGGTCAGTTGTATAGCTGTGATGCAGCTGTTATTTCATGTAATTCTGTGCTAATCATAATTAATATGTGCCTTTGAAACTCTTCAGATGGTCTACACCTTAATCACTTATGCATAAATCATTCCATCTTATATAGTTATTATAATTGCCTGTAAATGAGTTTTGCTTACATTTTGAAAATTGTTTTGTGACAAAGGTATTTTACATTTTATGTTTTTCTGTACTGTAGGTGCCTAAGGGTTTGTGGATCATTTCACTTACTCATTTAACAATAAAATAACTATAGATGTATTTACTACATTCAGAACTGTTGTAGTAGTTATTGACCCAGACATGAAATATTAATAAAATTATTCCCTAATGTAATAAGAAACTTTCTGAATACAACCTGGCCTTTTTGTATTGAGGGATGAAGCCCTGCGTATAACCTAGGCAACCCGTGTTCAATTAATGGCAGTGGTCCTTGAGGTGTTGGGGGGGATGTTCTTCGTGTTTCACTGTTGCAGTCATTACATTTGGGTAATCTGCTGGCAGGTTGCCCTCAGTTGGCCTGAATAACAAAATCTTGCGTCCTGCGTCGGTTGCTGTCTCCTCTTCCATGACGTCAGGTCGTCAGGGGTATAAAACATGCAGCCAACGCCATTTTATTTAGTCTTTCTTGCTGCGCGGTGTGCAAAGCAGCTGCAGTTCGCAAGTGCCAGTCGGCCGACTCCTGAAATTTTCGTATTCAAGTTTCAGAACCCAAGTCTTCAAACTAAAGCTAAGTACCCCGTTGGGGAACCTTTTTCTTGCTCCTTACCGATGTCAGTAAAAGTTAATAATTGCATTACTTGTGGGAAGCAAATAACTCATAAGAATTTTCATTTGTACTGTATTCCTTGCCTAGGCCCTGATCACAACGTGCCTTGCTGTTGGTTTTGTGCTAAATTTAACCAATGCACTATTAAGCTTCGGTATATTTTTGCTTTTAAGTATTTTGGTTCAAGATTTAACTATCCTGAAATGTCATCGGCTAGCAATCCGACTACCGGAGTTCACAAAAAACGCAAAGGAAAAGACAGAGACAGACCGTCAAGGTCCAAAACCGATGATAAAGCTTCTCCTAAGCCAGTCGCCGGTTCACCGGTACTCAGTGAGGCGCTTTCACAGCCCCTGATACTCGCTGCTTTTGAGTCGCAGGCCTCTGCCGAGGCCCATTCGGAGTATGGTATAATGCAAGATTCCCAGAGTATTGAACCCATGGATGTCTCTCACTTGGGTCTGGAGCCACTGAGCAGGCACCGGCTTCGGAGGGTGTTTTCAGACCTCAACATTTTTATATTAAACCGATGCCAGCAGCAAAAACAAGGTCTAAAACAACTTCTTTGTCTAAAAAACTGACGCATGAGCCATGTGCTCAGGCCCCTATGCCTAAAAAACAGATTATCAAAATGGCTGAGGATTTAATTACCTTGATCAGGGGTTCCCAACCTCCCCCTGCTAAGAGGCCTAGGCAAGGCACTGATTATGAATCTTTAGATCAGGTTTCCATTTCTTCTGATTCCTCTTCTGATCAGGAATTTTCTATTCCTCCCTATGAGGATTCTGATGCAGAGGAATCCATCCCATCTGCATCTCCTCCTGAGGATTACTCTTTTGGAGGGACTTTGCATACTTTAAAGGAACATTTCCACTGGGAGAGTCAGGACTTCTCTGAATCAAAAAAGAGGCTTAGGGATTTCCTTCTTCTTCCTCAGCATAGGCCTTTGGCAATACCTCCTGTATTAGACATTGTTGATGATGTGTTCTCGGTATCAAGCATGGCTCCTGATTCCCTGCCTCTGGCTCCTAGTAAGCCAGACAGATATTACAGGGTTCCTCACTCCCACAAATTTCTTTTCAAAAATCCTGCTGCTGATCCTGAGACTATCTCTCAGGGTCCCAAGGGTGTAAAGGCTTCTACAGCCAAAAATCCTACCCCTTCTGATAGAGACTCCAAGGCGCTGGATAGATGGGGTAAGAAGGTTTATATGTTTGCAACCTTGGCAATCAGGGCTTTAAAGTGTCAGTTTCATATGCTTAAATATCAACAGCATGTTATGAGCTTACTGAAACAGAAAATTATGTTAATTTCTGATTGTGTGGAAAATAAAGAGTTTCAGGATTTATTGCATTCAGCAGAACAGGTTGGAAAGCATACTTTGCAATGTGATTTTGATTCCTTGGAGGCCTCTTGTAGGGCCACCATTACTGGATCTGTGATTAGAAGGCATGCCTGGCTCAAGGAGCAAAATCTGCCTGATCATGTTAAAGCTAAATTGTTGGATGCCTCTTTGCATCATGATACTCTGGTAATAAGGCAGAAGACGTTTTAAAGAAAATGGAAGACAAAGCTAAATCTATGCAAACTGTAAAAGATTTCTTGCAAGTGCAGCCACCCAGGTTCAGTAGACACTGGCCTACTAAAAATTGGTCCTTTCCTGTGTCCAACAGAGCCAATCATGGAAAATCCAGGTGCTCAAAAGGCTCTAGATATCAATCACAAGGTTCTTACAGGTCAAAGCAATGGGGTGCCTCCACCTCCATATCTGGAGGAAACAAAGCACAACCCTACAGTAAGCAGTTTCAATGACTTTCCTCTACCATCACCAAGCACTTATCTTTTGGCAGCCCCTTTAGGGGGAAAGCTAGCACTTCTTGCTCAAAATTGGCAGTTAATTACCCATGACAAGTGGGTATTAAACATAGTATCCCAGGGGTACAGATTTAATTTCCATACTTTGCCAATTCCAAACGGATGGCCAGATCTGCCACAAAATCAGTGGGCAGAGGCCCAGAAACAAGTCATGTCCCTCATGGATATGGGGGCTATTCAACCACTACCAGAAAAGGAAAAAGGACAAGGTTTTTATTCAAGACTTTTCCTGGTACCCAGAAAAGACAATTCATGGCGCCCAGTACTGGACTTATTGATCCTGAACACATTCCTGGACATTCCAAAATTCATAATGCTCACTTTACAACAGCTACTGCCTATGCTAGGCAAGGATGCTTGGTTAGTAACTCTAGACTTAAAAGAGGCATACCTGCATATCCCAGTAAGGGAATCATGCAGAAGATACCTCCACTTCAAAGCAGGTTTTTTGCATTACCAATTCTCTGCACTGCCCTTTGGCTTATCTACTGCGCCCAGGGTCTTTACAAAGTGCCTGGCACCAGTAATTGCATTCTGCAGACAAAGAAGCATTCAAATTTATCCTTACCTGGATGATTGTCTCATTCAAGCAGAAATCAAGGACACTCTTCTTCAACATCTGGCATTTGTAAAAAGGCTTCTAGCATGCCTAGGGTACAATGTAAACGAAAATAAATCACAACTGGTACCCTCTCAATTAATTACATTCCTGGGTGCAAGCTTGAATACAACTGCCCAGATGGCTTACCTCACGCCAAACAAACAAAGGCAACCGACAACATACTTCAAACAAATGGAAACAAGAACCCAGCTATCTGCAAGACAAATTCTGCAGGCTTTGGGGTTCATGGCATCCTACATTCTGCTAATTCCATATGCAAGACTGCATATGAGGAAACTTCAATGGTACCTAAAAAGTTTATGGAGTCAACATTGTCACAGTCTGGAAACAATGATTCCTCTCATTCCCTGCCTACAACAGGAGTTTCTTTGATGGGCAGAGACATGTCACCAAAACAAGAGACTGTCATTCACTCTACCCCCTGCACCAAACCCTAACTACAGATGCATCAGACTATGCTTGGGGGGCCCACCTGGCAGGGAGATGCATTTAGGGCAAATGGAGCCCAAACCAAATGCATCTGCATATCAACCAGAAAGAAATGCTAGCTGTTCAGAATGCTCTGATAGCCTTCAAGGACTTACTTCATCCAGGACAACTACTGATAAAGACGGACAACACCACAGTTATATGGTACATAAACAAGCAGGGGGGGTACACATTCCTACCCCCTTTGCAGACTAGCCATGAACTTGTGGGACACAGCCTTAACTTACCAAATACATCTCCAAGCTCAATTTGCCAGGAAAGCAAAATACTCTGGCAGACGACCTAAGCAGAAATCTTATGGACCCGCACGAATGGAAACTGGATCCACAAATCTTCAGCATCTTAACACAGAAATGGGGGAGCCCAGACATAGATCTATTCGCTTCTCCCCAAAATTGTCAGTTGGACAAATTCTGCGCAAGAGCTCATCACAAAAAAGCATGGAAAGTGGATGCTCCATCCTTCAGCTGGAAAAACCTATCAGTCTGTGCCTTTCCCCCTCTGCCTCTTCTGTCCAAGGTCTTACTAAAAGTCAGACAGGAAAAAACATAAATGATCCTAATTGCTCTGGACTGGTCTTGCCAGCACTGGTACCCGCTTCTAAGGAACATGTCACATCTTCCTCTATGGTACTTGCCTCAAATACCTCATCTATTGTCTCAGCAGAAGTATCAGATTCTGCACACTCAGCTCCAAACTCTGAATCTCGCAGCATGGCTAATCAACTAATTATTCAAACCACACCTCTCAGTAAATCTGTGATGGATGTTATTTTGGAAGCCAGAAGGCCCAGTACTAGAAAATCTTATGCTGATAAATGGAAGAGATTTTGTGCTTGGAGCCAAGCACAAGGAATAGACACAGTAAAGCCCAATATTCCTCAGATGTTACAATATTTAACTGAGATGCATGACAAGGGCTTATCTTTTTCTTCAATAAAAATCCATGCCTCTGCCATCTCGGATCATTACAACACAGAGCCTCCCCTCTTTTCTCATCCACTGCTTAAGCAGTATCTTAGAGGGGCCAAAAATGTAAGGCCTCCCAGAAGAGCACCAGCTCCTGCATGGGACCTCAATTTTGTACTGGAAACACTCACCCTGCCTCCTTTTGAACCAGCAGCTACTGCGGATATAAAATTTCTATATTGGAAAACAGCTTTTCTTTTGGCAGTCACTTCAGCAAGAAGGGTTTCAGAACTACAGGCTCTCATGGCAGTGGAGCCTTTCATTATATTTTACCTGGACAGGGTGTCCCTCAGGACCAATCCTTCTTTTATGCCTAAGGTGGTATCCAGTGTGGCTCTTAACCAGACCATTCACCTGCCAACATTTTACCCAAATCCACAGAACAAGGAGGAGCGGATTCTGCATTCATTGGATGTACACAGACGACTAAGATTCTACTTAAACAGGACAAAATCTCTAAGAAAGTCTGAGTAATTACTGGTAGCATTTGCTGCAGGATCAGAGGGGAAGGCTATATCAAAGCAGACTATTTCTAAATGGATAAGCCACTGCATTTGTTTCTGCTATTTGCACCATGGTAAACCTGTGCCCAAGGGGGTCAGATCACATTCCACCAGGGCTGCTTCTACTTCAGCAGCTTTTCTCAGAGGGGTTCCAACCAAAGACATTCTAGAAGCTGCTACTTGGAGCTCTGTTCATACTTTCACAAAGCATTATCATTTACCTCTCTTCTCCAAATCCAGGGCAGGCTTTGCCACTGCAGTCCTGCAGGGCCTTATAGCCGCTCCTAATGCTGTTTAGTTCCATCCTCCCATCCATAGCTTTGGGTTTCTACCCAAATGTAATGACTGCAATAGTGAAACATGAAGAACATAGTACAGTTGTGTACACTTACCATAAATGTAGATGTTCGAGTGTATTCACTGTTGCAGTCCAGGTTACCCACCCGCCATCCCCCTTTCTATACCTTTTCTTTCCTTCACTATACTCAAAAGCCTTTGTGGTGTATTTGCTTTTAGTTGAAGGTAAAGTTTATGTTTCTAAAAATGCATTTATATATATTTACTGTTCATGGGCGTTCCTTCGTTGAAGGTTGTGCGTTAGGCCCGGCAAGCCAGCACGTAAAAATCTACTGCCAATCATTAGCAGACCGGAGTTCCACTGTGGTGACCCCTAACCGGGAAAAGCCGAAAGACACAACGACGACTTATATATATACTTTTGCTCCCCATTTGGGGGGCACCTGACATCTGGGGCAAGAAAAACTGAATAAAATGGTGTCGGCTGCATGTTTTATACCCCTGACGACATGACGTCATGGAAGAGGAGACAGCAACTGATGCAGGACCCAAGACTTTGTTATTCAGGCCGACTGAGGGCAACCTGCCAGCAGATTACCCAACTGTAATGACTGCAACAGTGAATACACTCGAACATCTACATTTATGGTAAGTGTACATAACTGTACTTTAATTGAGCATCCAGCACCTATTTGCCTGACCTGAAGGGAGGGCAGCTTGACTGACACATTGGTGGCACTATCGATGGGTAGGTGATCACCCGAGGAAGAGATGGGGCAAGTTTCCATTGCTGGTAGCCCATGCTTACTGCTGAGCTGAGAGTGGCAGATGTGCAGAGAGTATGCATGTCTCTCACCTTGCTGTGCAGCTTTCATGAGTTAGTGAGATCTGTAGCAGGAGATAATGATAGAGCACTCTGTAAGACCTGGAGGCTGGCCCCTACTCTACCACCTGACTCTTGCTGCACAGAGAGCAGATGGGCTAAATAAGCTTCCCAGGCGAGAATGAATGGACCTTAGGGCTTTTGGCTATCCCAAGGATGCCCAGCTCCCATCCCCCATTGAACGAATGGGCTAAATGAAATCAGGTAGTTCATAGTTGCATATGTTTATAGGTACTTACTAAGTTATTGATGTGTTATAATCTTTCGAAGCCTAGCCATACATTCCTGTTAAGTTTTTAAACCTTATATTTTTAAGTGTAAATAGCCCAGAGACGAGCAGAATGTTGCCCCTATCCATGAGGGTATGGGTGCTAAATCAGGGTGAATTTGTGGTTACTCATCCATTCATACAGATTAAAGTTTAATAGTGTAAGAGAACTACTTTGCATCATATGGAGAGGAAGGCAATTCCAAGAAGTTGTATTCGCTCTGATACATATCTGTCCCTCCTGCATGTTCTATTTATGTTGCAAAAAGAGATTTAGATGTCTTGAACTTGTGTTTATGACCACTGGACTTGTGAATGTGCAGTAGGTCTGACAGGATAGGGTTTGTTGAGGCTTTGTATGTGAGGCACAGGTCACCTGTCAGTATTGACCTGGCTGAACTTTCTTATTATCCTTCACTTATCTCCCTTCAACCTAAATCACACCTCACAACCATCTCCGACCTCCTACTTCACTCCTTTCTTTTGTTTTTCCAACTACCTTACCATGTCTACTTTCTCTCTGCAGACCTTTTCTCTACCTGTTTCCCTTTCCTTCTTACTCACCTAATCTACCTGAAGACACCCTACCCTGCTGTCTTCTTCTACTCTTCTTTTCTCTCCATCCTTACTTCCTTAACACCCTCTGTCATACTATGACATCACTTTTTTCCCCTCATTGTCTGTAATCATGTAGTCTGTAATATCTCATTTAAATATCTTATTAGAATGGTCTCAGGTCTCATTTGTCACATACTAATCTACCTAACAAATAATATGACTAATGAGGTTTTCCTCACATATTTTCTCCAACTCATGCTATTGTTTTTATTGCACTCTGCTATAAAACATATGCTCTATGTTTTTTTCCCATTACAGTGTTTTATTCACTCCTATGTTTTGTAGTGTCACATGACACTTTATGATTTAAAATAACCGTAATTGATTTTTGATTGAGATTGTGGAGCTTTTCTCCCAGGGACTTCACTGAAAATGGGCAATTTATGGCCCAGTTGAACTTTCCCAGTAAACAAATGTCAAATAAATAAATAGCCCTCATGACTCTGAGTAGAGCAACAAGGCTCTGAGATGGTCCACCTAGATTTTATGATTTAGACCCTTTGTTTTCTTAATAAGAAAGCATTGTGGGCATTCAGGTTGCTTCAGATGTTTGGACAGATACATACTGAGGGGGCATTGTACTCTGTGATCAGCCTGATGACTGCCAGATACAGTGAAATTATAACATGCCTGGAAGTGGATGCCATACCCTTGGTAATGAGCTGTGCAATGAAAAAGGACTTTCTTACAATAGTGCATACAACATGAACAAAGGGCAGTTCATTGTTTATGTAGGTTCCCAGGTCCCTAACTACTGGATCAGTTTTCAGGGGTGTGTTGTCATTGTGAAAGTTACAAGGGACTTCTTGCTGGCCATAGGATACTAATATGCATTTCTTTTAGTTTTTTGTCTATGATTGTCACACCAGCTATTGGTTTGGGAAAGCCCCTATTGGAGGATCTTGGTGCTGTCTGGGGAGTTTATGATGGCACCAAATTTACAGTCATCTGCAGACTTGGTCAGCCATAAACTCTTAACAGTAGTTTCAGCCTCTGAGAAGTAATTCCAAAGAGGAGTGTCCCAACGACTGAACCCTGGGATACACCACTAGAGACAGGTCCTTTGTAAGATGTAGAGCAGCCTACCCTAATTTCCTGGATTCTGTTTGTGATCCACTTTGCTATCTCATGAATTACATAGAGATTAACATTTAGCTGGGATAGTTTAACTATGATACGTGAGTCTTGGATGGTGTTGAATACCTTTGTGAGGTGTAGGTATGTGGTGTGTTTGCCTTCATTCATTAAGGCCAGTTAACCTTCTCATAGAAGTCATTTAGGTTACGTAGGCATAATTCGCCCTTGACAAATCCCAGACTGACTTGGATTGAGAGTTTGCAGGTTACCTTTGTCCTTATTTTTTAATTCCATAGTGATCGTATTCATAGTCCTACAGATGGGGCTGGCCAGACTTATGTGTCTACATTGCCCAGGGTCAGTTGATGCCCCACTTTATGCAAAGCAATGATGGTTGTTGTCTTCCATTTGTCCAGAACAAAGCCTGTTTGGAGGCTGACATTGAATAGCCTTTGTAGGGAGTCTGACAAGTCCTATTTCAAACTGACCAGTAAGCAGCTCAGTATGTTATCTGGCTCCACAGAAGCATTATTTTGTTTTTGCCTTAGATAGTACTGTGAGGACTTGCTCATGGTAGATTTGGTGGAGAGGTGTAGATGCGAGTAGGAGATCTGGGAATGTAGGAGGGATGGAGGAGGGTAGAGTTAGAGCTAAATATGTTCATTAGAAGATAGTCTATTCTCTTATTCAAGTATTTTCGCCAGCCTGAGCTTCTGTCTGATCAGCAAGCTGTAACTCACAAACCACAGAGTTGTAGAGTTCAAATGGTTCACTTCAGGCCTCTTGAACTTGAATGAAAACTGATGATTACTGATCCGAAGTAGCTCAGTTAACACTCTACTTGCCTGATAGCTCACCTCCTGTAATATCCTTCATTTAGTGATATCACTTTGATCAACTAACCAATACCTGACCAAACCTTGCTCTGTATGTAGCACCCACAGTAACTCTACCTTCTCTGCTGTAGTCTGTAAAATTTAGAAATAAAAATATTATATACCTTAACAGAAATCTCTAACAAGCTGTCTGTTAAGCTAAGCATTCCCTTAGACAACAGTTCAAATACTATGAGATCTGTAACTGTGTTGCAAACATTTCATATCAAAATTTCCTTGTGCCTTCTGCTGTCTTGAATCCCCTTTCTACAACCTGTATGCATGACTGACAGTATAGCTATAGTTTTTTTTCTAGTTTGTTTTTGCCCTTCATGCCTATCAGCTGTCAAGTTCATAGCATCTAGTTGCTTATTTGTTCCCTGTCACACCATAAATGTTGAGGAGAGAGCTGAACGTTGAAAGGGCCAATTGTCCAGGTGACATGAATAGTAGGTGTTTTTTCTCTAAGCCTCTACGTTGTTTTCCCCATGATAGTCTGATATCTCAGACTCCTACACTTCTACCCAGTTGCATGCATATATTATGAAAGCTTATTAAAGATCTTCAAATGTAATGTTGCTACATATGTTTTTGGAACTGGATGCATGATGTGTTCTGCTAATGATAATTATATGGCCCTTCTGAAGCATGTCTTGCAACCATAAGCCTGTGGATATGCCTTCCAGTTTTTATGAAGTTTAGAAATTCTGCCACACAATGAAGGTACCTTGAAAATAGGTGAATAGGGAACTTTTATTTAGCTGAAAATTTGTTTTGAGAAGGCTGAAGTATTAAAACTGTGTCTTTTGACAGTCACCTCTACCTTGAAAACTTTTCTTTCTACAGAGTCTGTGAAAACATGTATATGTGAGTGTGTGTGTGTGTGTGTGTGTGTGTGTGTGTGTGTGTGTGTGTGTATATATATATATATATATATATATATATATATATATATATATATATATATATATATATATATATACATATACATATATATGTCCCCAAATTTGAAATACTGAAATCCTGACTTTCAGTATTTCGAAATTATAGTACCGAATCCTTGAAATTCAAAACACCAGAAGCACGAATTCAAAATACCAGTTCGAGCTTCTGGTGTGTGAATGCATAGGTGTAAGTGTAGGTAAGTATTATGAGTGTGTTGGTTAGGGGCTTTAGTGTATTTTTAGTCTGTGTTTTAGCTGTGATGTGTGTGTGCAAGGAGCTGTGAAATGTGTGTGTGTGTGTGTGTGTGTGTGTGTGTGTGTGTGTGTGTGTGTGTGTGTGTGTGTGTTACCTTTATGTGTGTGATTGTGCAATTTTGGAGTTAGTATATATAAGTAGGGGGGTGTGGGGGGCGCAGCCACCCACATGGGGAGTGCAGGGAGGCTTGCCCCCCTGCTTGTCTGTAGTGTAGGATTGTTTGATTGTGGGGGGAGATTGTGTGTATGTGTATATGTGTGGTGTATTTGTACTGTAGGTTCGCAGTTTTAAATTTCGCGGTTATGGGGTTTCGGTATTTAAAGGTTTCGGCTATTAAATTTTGAAATACTGAAATTCGGGATTTCAGTATTTCAGAATTCTATAGTCTATTTTAGTCTGGAGCTCACTCATTTGCCCTATCCTTTTTTAAAAATCCGTCATTTTATTCTCACTAACTACAGCATAGGACTTAGAAATTGAATGAAAAATATGAAAAGCATTTACATGTTTTTGTGCATATGTAACAGCATAAATCCTTTGCAGACAGAATTAATCTCTCTGAAACATTTGCCAGGTTGCTATTTGTATTATTTTATAATTTGTTTATAGAACTGTATAAAGTGACTTGTTATTTGTCTCTTACCTTTTGTATTTACTGTTCATTTGTATGTATAGAATCTGATACTATTATTGGTTACTTCATTTTGATGTATAGGTACACTTCTTTCAAATGAAGATTTTCTTGTTGACTGACTAGCAAACAATACTAAACAAATAAATAGAAGAAAATGGACTTAACCATCTTAAGATAAAATACTTCTTATCAGCTTAGAGAAACTGAATACATACAATGCTGTACCATAATAATGTGGACTGCAGTAAGATTCATATAGAGCGGTATAAAGATAAATTCCCATTTGCTGTAAAGTCTTATTCTAGATTATTACATGCCCACCGTACCTTTTACAA
This sequence comes from Protopterus annectens, assembly GCF_019279795.1. Classification (NCBI taxonomy): domain Eukaryota; kingdom Metazoa; phylum Chordata; order Ceratodontiformes; family Protopteridae; genus Protopterus; species Protopterus annectens. The sequence continues at coordinate 728,430,547 of NC_056735.1, forward strand.
TATATATATATCCTGGCTTTGCGTGACCTATGACATTGCATTTCTTAAGGAGTATTTGAAGGCATAATTTGAAATTCTAACAAATTACAGGTGCACCACAAAAAAAGATTCATCTTTACTTGAACCCAAAAAATGATGGTATGGGTAACGTGGCCATAAATCAGATGAAGTTTCCTAAGGATTGCAAGTACTCCTGACAAATTTCCCTTGTTGTCGAGCACTCCCAGAATGCATTAAATGAGTGACTGCATTTTGTCTACATCTCTGACATATGTGGATGTTGTTAGGCTTATTTCATTATTCTTTTTTTTATTTTGAATGGAAGGTAGATAGCATTTGGTCCTAGCTGTGAATGGTTTGTCTTTCCTCATCTAAATCATTGTCATCACTGCTACTATTATAGTACTATATGTACATAAGGGGATAATGAAGTGTGCTTGTATATATGGGGGATGCTGCCGCCCTGCAAAATGCCATTTTTTTCTTCTAAAGCTTTGTGCATTTATGTTCATATAGTTGTAGCTTCTTCTGAATGCAAATTAGTGATTCATAGTAAAACCACAACATACATTCAAATGTAGAAACATGGCATAGTATTCTTTTCATGGTCATTGCTGTTCCAATTTCAGTGAAGAATAAATTACATTTCTGAATCCAGAATTCCAGTTTTCTGTTGAAATGATCTGCAATGAAGGAGTTTCTGGTGGTTGCATCTCATCTGTTTTCTAACTGCAAATGTTAATCTGTACTTCACAGGATGTAAACTATTTAAAACAAATATACTTCTTCACTTTCACAAACATTATAAACACATAAACTCTTGAAACAATTGTGTCTTCACATCTACGAACATGTTTTTTCATGTCTTCTGTCTGTCACCTTGCTACAAGTGGATGTTTGTTAGATGTTTAGTAAACAGCATGGACAAAGTGGTCATGCTTTCTGGCTCTATGAAGACTTCACTCTTCAAAAGGAATGTTAGTGATTGAGAGACTTTCAAGTTAGCTGCACATTGACAGCAAGTTGATTAGTGCTCTTTCAGTGTGAAATTGAAAGTGTTAACAGTAAATGCAATCAGTTTAGATAAACATTAATTGCTGGCTAGTCATTACACTGCCAGGATGCCAGAAAAGAAGCAATTTAGAGATAGTAAGAGAAAGTCAAGCAAAACAGAAGAAAAACATCTGGTTGGAAATAACCTTGCAGCTGTTTAGGAAGTTTCAGTTTTAGTACTGGAGATGTATTTCAGTAATTTAGAGAAAGAAATAAACCAGATGTACTTTGAGGTGTTTGAAACATGTGAGACATTGGAGGAATATTACATTTAAATGATAAAATGCTGTAAAGAATAAAAGCAGCTTTAGGTAGCTATTCAGGTGAGTTTATAAAACTGCAAAAATCAGTTGAAATGAAGGAAAGACTGGATGAATATGAGGATTCTAAAGAAAATTGTTTTAAGAAATAGAGTTAGACAGACTACACAGATTGGCCATTTTACCAGAGAAATTAGAATGAATAGATTGCACAGAGTTATTGAAAGTACAAATAAATAGCTACACTGATATTCCACATCAGGATTTTTAACTGAGAGGGCTCATTGTGGCATGCTCAAAATTTGGCCATGAGAAAGCAGTCAAGACCTGTATTAGTAAAGATGCAATCTTTGTAGCAGAAATAATTGGCCCTGATATAACTGTGACAAAAGTGAAAAGTATCAACAGGTGAGGACACCAGAATGTTTATAGAAAATGTTTCTTCATTATACACGTGGTAGAAAAGAAGCAAGTTTATCCCTGCAACTGGATGATCTTGAGAGGCAGATGTGAGATTCAGGTTATTTCTACCTGTCTTCAGAATACTTTTTTGCTGGTGGGCAAAGATATTGCTGGATGCAGGAAAGTCTAAGGAGGATTTTAAAATGCTTACCCAACAAGGATTGATTCAGCAATCTGAAACAGACTCTATTTATCATTCTTTTAACAATACCAAAGCCCACAGAAAGAATTTGCAGTAAAACATTTTCCACTGATCCAAAGAAAAATGTGACAGAGGAAAGCACAGGAACTGACCAAATGAACTGTAGTATCTTTCAATGTGAAAAGGATAACAGTATTGAAGGTTAAGATGATGGGGTAGAAGACTCGCACCCTTTTCTATACCTTTTCTTTCCTTCACTATACTCAAAAGCCTTTGTGGTGTATTTGCTTTTAGTTGAAGGTAAAGTTTATGTTCTAAAATGCATTTATATATATTTACTGTTCATGTGGGCGTTCGCCGTTGAAGGTTGTGCGTTAGGCCTGGCAAGCCAACCGTAAAATCTACTGCCAATCATTAGCAGACGGAGTTCCACTGGTGACCCCTAACCGGGAAAAGCGAAGACACAACGGCGACTTATATATATATACTTTTGCTCCCCATTTGGGGGCACCTGACATCTGGGGCAAGAAAAACTGAATAAAATGGTGTCGGCTGCATGTTTTATACCCCTGACGACCTGACGTCATGGAAGAGGAGACAGCAACTGATGCAGGACCCAATACTTTGTTATTCAGGCCGACTGAGGGCAACCTGCCAGCAGATTACCCAACTGTAATGACTGCAACAGTGAATACACTCGAACATCTACATTTATGGTAAGTGTACACAACTGTACTTTAATTGAGCATCCAGTACCTATTTGCCTGACCTGAAGGGAGGGCAGCTTGACTGACACATTGGTGGCACTATCGATGGGTAGGTGATCACCCGAGGAAGAGATGGGGCAAGCTTCCATTGCTGGTAGCCCATGCTTACTGCTGAGCTGAGAGTGGCAGATGTGCAGAGAGTATGCATGTCTCTCACCTTGCTGTGCAGCTTTCATGAGTTAGTGAGATCTGTAGCAGGAGATAATGATAGAGCACTCTGTAAGACCTGGAGGCTGGCCCCTACTCTACCACCTGACTCTTGCTGCACAGGGAGCAGATGGGCCAAATAAGCTTCCCAGGCGAGAATGAATGGACCTTAGGGCTTTTGCCTATCCCAAGGATGCCCAGCTCCCATCCCCCATTGAACGAATGGGCTAAATGAAATCAGGTAGTTCATAGTTGCATATGTTTATAGGTACTTACTAAGTTATTGATGTGTTATAAACTTTCGAAGCCTAGCCATACATTCCTGTTCAGTTTTTAAACCTTATATTTTTAAGTGTAAATAGCCCAGAGATGAGAAGAATGTTGCCCCTATCCATGAGGGTATGGGTGCTAAATCAGGGTGAATTTGTGGTTACTCATCCATTCATACAGATTAAAGTTTAATAGTGTAAGAGAAGTACTTTGCATCATATGGAGAGGAAGGCAATTCCAAGAAGTTGTATTCGCTCTGATACATATCTGTCCCTCCTGCATGTTCTATTTATGTTGCAAAAAGAGATTTAGATGTCTTGAACTTGTGTTTATGACCACTGGACTTGTGAATGTGCAGTAGGTCTGACAGGATAGGGTTTGTTGAGGCTTTGTATGTGAGGCACAGGTCACCTGTCAGTACTGACCTGGCTGAACTTTCTTATTATCCTTCACTTATCTCCCTTCAACCTAAATCACACCTCACAACCATCTCCGACCTCCTACTTCACTCCTTTCTTTTGTTTTTCCAACTACCTTACCATGTCTACTTTCTCTCTGCAGACCTTTTCTCTACCTGTTTCCCTTTCCTTCTTACTCACCTAATCTACCTGAAGACACCTTACCCTGCTGTCTTCTTCTAATCTTCTTTTCTCTCCATCCTTACTTCCTTAACACCCTCTCTCATACTATGACATCACTTTTTTCCCCTCATTGTCTGTAATCATGTAGTCTGTAATATCTCATTTAAATGTCTTATTAGAATGGTCTCAGGTCTCATTTGTCACATACTAATCTACCTAACAAATAATATGACTAATGAGGTTTTCCTCACATATTTTCTCCAACTCATGCTATTGTTTTTATTGCACTCTACTATAAAACATGTGCTCTATGTTTTTTCCCCCATTACAGTGTTTTATTCACTCCTATGTTTTGTAGTGTCACATGATACTTTATGATTTAAAATAACCGTAATTGATTTTTGATTGCGATTGCGGAGCTTTTCTCCCAGGGACTTCACTGAAAATGGGCAATTTATGACCCAGTTGAACTTTCCCAGTAAACAAATGTCAAATAAATAAATAGCCCTCATGACTCTGAGTAGAGCGACAAGGCTCTGAGATGGTCCACATAGATTTTATGATTTAGACCCTTTGTTTTCTTAATAAGAAAGCATTGTGGGCATTCAGGTTGCTTCAGATGTTTGGACAGATACATACTGAAGGGGCATTGTACTCTGTGATCAGCCTGATGACTGCCAGATACAGTGAAATTATAACATGCCTGGAAGTGGATGCCATACCCTTGGTAATGAGCTGTGCAATGAAAAAGGACTTTCTTACAATAGTGCATACAACATGAACAAAGGGCAGTTCATTGTTTATGTAGGTTCCCAGGTCCCTAACTACTGGATCAGTTTTCAGGGGTGTGTTGTCAATGTGAAAGTTACAAGGAACTTCCTGCTAGCCATAGGATACTAATATGCATTTCTTTTAGTTTTTTGTCTATGATTGTCACACCAGCTATTGGTTTGGGAAAGCCCCTATTGGAGGATCTTGGTGCTGTCTGGGGAGTTTATGATGCCACCAAATTTACAGTCATCTGCAAACTTGTTCAGCCATAAACTCTTAACAGTAGTTTCAGCCTCTGAGAAGTAATTCCAAAGAGGAGTGTCCCAAGGACTGAACCCTGGGATATACCACTAGAGACAGGTCCTTTGTAAGATGTAGAGCAGCCCACCCTAATTTCCTGGATTCTGTTTGTGATCCACTTTGCTATCTCATGAATTACATAGAGATTAACATTTAGCTGGGATAGTTTAACTATGATACATGAGTCTTGGATGGTGTTGAATACCTTTGTGAGGTGTAGGTACGTGGTGTGTTTGCCTTCATTCATTGCGTCAGTTAACCTTCTCATAGAAGTCATTTAGGTTACGTAGGCATAATTCGCCCTTGACAAATCCCAGACTGACTTGGATTGAGAGATTGCAGGTTACCTTTGTCCTTATTTATTAATTCCATAGTGATCGTATTCATAGCCCTACAGATGGGGCTGGCCAAACTTATGTGTCTACATTGCCCAGGGTCAGTTGATGCCCCACTTTATGCAAAGAAATGATGGTTGTTGTCCTCCATTTGTCCAGAACAAAGCCTGTTTGGAGGTTGACATTGAATAGCCTTTGTAGGGAGTCTGACAAGTCCTATTTCAAACTGACCAGTAAGCAGCTCAGTATGTTATCTGGCTCCACAGAAGCATTGTTTTGTTTTTGCCGTAGTTAGTACTGTGAGGACTTGCTTATGGTAGATTTGGTGGAGAGATGTAGATGCGAGTAGGAGATCTGGGAATGTAGGAGGGGAGGGGAGGGGAGGGTAGAGTTAGAGCTAAATATGTTCATTAGAAGATAGTCTATTCTCTTATTCAAGTATTTTCGCCAGCCTGAGCTTCTGTCTGATCAGCAAGCTGTAACTCACAAACCACAGAGTTGTAGAGTTCAAAGGTTCACTTCAGGCCTCTTGAACTTGAATGAAAACTGATGATTACTGATCCGAAGTAGCTCAATTCACATTCTACTTGCCTGATAGCTCACCTCCTGTAATATCCTTCATTTAGTGATATCACTTTGATCAACTAACCAATACCTGACCAAACCTTGCTCTGTATGTAGCACCCACAGTAACTCTACCTTCTCTGCTGTAGTCTGTAAAATTTAGAAATAAAAATATTATATACCTTAACAGAAATCTCTAACAAGCTGTCTGTTAAGCTAAGCATTCCCTTAGACAACAGTTCAAATACTATGAGATCTGTAACTGTGTTGCAAACATTTCATATCAACATTTCCTTGTGCCTTCTGCTGTTTTGAATCCCCCTTTCTACAACCTGTATGCATGACTGACAGTATAGCTATAGTTTTTTTTCTAGTTTGTTTTTGCCCTTCATGCCTATCAGCTGTCAAGTTCCTAGCATCTAGTTGCTTATTTGTTCTCTGTCACACCATAAATGTTGAGGAGAGAGCTGAACGTTGAAAGGGCCAATTGTCCAGGTGACATGAATAGTAGGTGTTTTTTCTCTAAGCCTCTGCGTTGGTTTCCCCATGATAGTCTGATATCTCAGACTCCTACAGTTCTATCCAGTTGCATGCATATATTATGAAAGCTTATTAAAGCTCTTCAAATGTAATGTTGCTACATATGTTTTTGGAATGGATGCATGATGTGTTCTGCTAGTGATAATTATGTGGCCCTTCTGAAGCATGTCTTGCAACCATAAGCCTGTGGATATGCCTTCCAGTTTTTATGAAGTTTAGAAATTTTGCCACACAATGAAGGTACCTTGAAAATAGGTGAATAGGGAACTTTTATTTAGCTGAAAATTTGTTTTGAGAAGGCTGAAGTATTAAAACTGTGTCTTTTGACAGTCACCTCTACCTTGAAAATTTTCTTTCTACAGAGTCTGTGAAAACATGTATATGTGAGTGTGTGTGTGTGTGTGTGTGTGTGTGTGGGTGTGTGTGTGTGTGTGTGTATATATATATATATATATATATATATATATATATATATATATATATATATGTATATATACATATACATATACATATATATGGGTCCCCAAATTTCGAAATACTGAAATCCTGACTTTCAGTATTTCGAAATTATAGTACCGAATCCTTGAAATTCCAAAACACCAGAAGCACGAAATTCAAAATACCGAAGTTCGGAGCTTCTGGTGTGTGAATGCATAGGTGTAAGTGTAGGTAAGTACGTATGAGTGTGTTGGTTAGGGGCTTTAGTGTATTTTAGTCTGTGTTTTAGCTGTGATGTGTGTGTGCAAGGAGCTGTGAAATGTGTGTGTGTGTGTGTGTGTGTGTGTGTGTGTGTGTGTGTGTGTGTGTGTGTGTGTGAGTTACCTTTATGTGTGTGATTGTGCAATTTTGGAGTTAGTATATATAAGTAGGGGGTGTGGGGCAGCCACCATATAGGAGAGTGCAGGAGGCTTGCCCTGCTTGTCTGTAGTGTAGGATTGTTTGTTTGATTGTGGGGGGAGATTGTGTGTATATGTATATGTGTGGTGTATTTGTACTGTAGGTTCGCAGTTTTAAATTTCGCGGTTATGGGGTTTCGGTATTTAAAGGTTTCGGCTATAAAATTTCGAAATACTGAAATTCGGGATTTCAATATTTCAGAATTCTATAGTCTATTTCAGTCTGGAGCTCACTCACTTGCCCTATCCTTTTTTAAAAATCCATCATTTTATTCTCACTAACTACAGCATAGGACTTAGAAATTGAATGAAAAATATGAAAAACATTTAGATGTTTTTGTGCATATGTAACAGCGTAAATCCTTTGCAGACAGAATTAATCTCTCTGAAACATTTGTCAGGTTGCTATTTGTATTATTTTATAATTTGTTTATAGAACTGACTGTATAAAGTGACTTGTTATTTGTCTCTTACCTTTTGTATTTACTGTTCATTTGTATGTATAGAACCTGATACTATTATTGGTTACTTCATTTTGATGTATAGGTACACTTCTTTCAAATGAAGATTTTCTTGTTGACTGACTAGCAAACAATACTAAACAAATAAATAGAAGAAAATGGACTTAACCATCTTAAGATAAAATACTTCCTATCAGCTTAGAGAAACTGAATACATACAGTGCTGTACCATAATAATGTGGACTGCAGTAAGATTCATATAGAGTGGTATAAAGATAAATTCCCATTTGCTGTAAAGTCTTATTCTAGATTATTACATGCCCACCGTACCTTTTACAATATATATCCTGGCTTTGCATGACCTATGACATTGCATTTCTTAAGAAGTATTTGAAGGCATAATTTGAAATTCTAACAAATTACAGGTGCACCACAAAAAAAGATTCCTCTTTACTTGAACCCAAAAAATGATGGCTATGGGTAACGTGGCCATAAATCAGATGAAGTTTCCTAAGGATTGCAAGTACTCCTGACAAATTTCCCTTGTTGTCGGGCACTCCGAGAATGCATTAAATGAGTGACTGCATTTTGTCTACATCTCTGACATATGTGGATGATGTTAGGCTTATTTCATTATTCTTTTTTTTATTTTGAATGGAAGGTAGATAGCATTTGGTCCTAGCTGTGAATGGTTTGTCTTTCCTCATCTAAATCATTGTCATCACTGCTACTATTATAGTACTATATGTACATAAGGGGATAATGAAGTGTGCTTGTATATATGGGGGATGCTGCCGCCCTGCAAAAAATGCCATTTTTTTTTTCTTCTAAAGCTTTGTGCATTTATGTTCATATAGTTGTAGCTTCTTCTGAATGCAAATTAGTGATTCATAGTAAAACCACAACATACATTCAAATGTAGAAACATGGCATAGTATTCTTTTTCATGGTCATTGCTGTTCCACTCTCAGTGAAGAATAAATTACATTTCTGAATCCAGAATTCCAGTTTTCTGTTGAAATGATCTGCAATGAAGGAGTTTCTGGTGGTTGCATCTCATCTGTTTTCTAACTGCAAATGTTAATCTGTACTTCACAGGATGTAAACTATTTAAAACAAATATACTTCTTCACTTTCACAAACATTATAAACACATAAACTCTTGAAACAATTGTGTCTTCACATCTACGAACATGTTTTTTCATGTCTTCTGTCTGTCACCTTGCTACAAGTGGATGTTTGTTAGGATGTTTAGTAAACAGCATGGACAAAGTGGTCATGCTTTCTGGCTCTATGAAGACTTCACTTCCTTCAAAAAGGAATGTTAGTGAATGAGAGACTTTCAAGTTAGCTGCACATTGACAGCAAGTTGATTAGTGCTCTTTCAGTGTGAAATTGAAAGTGTTAACAGTAAATGCAATCAGTTTAGATAAACATTAATTGCTGGCTAGTCATTACACTGCCAGGATGCCAGAAAAGAAGCAATTTAGAGATAGTAAGAGAAAGTCAAGCAAAACAGAAGAAAAACATCTGGTTGGAAATAACCTTGCAGCTGTTTAGGAAGTTTCAGTTTTAGTACTGGAGATGTATTTCAGTAATTTAGAGAAAGAAATAAACCAGATGTACTTTGAGGTGTTTGAAACATGTGGGACATTGGAGGAATATTACATTTAAATTATAAAATGCTGTAAAGAATAAAAGCAGCTTTAGGTAGCTATTCAGGTGAGTTTATAAAACTGCAAAAATCAGTTGAAATGAAGGAAAGACTGGATGAATATGAGGATTCTAAAGAAAATTGTTTTAAGAAATAGAGTTATTAGACAGACTACACAGATTGGCCATTTTACCAGAGAAATTAGAATGAATAGATTGCACGGAGTTTTTGAAAGTACAAATAAATAGCTACACTGATATTCCACATCAGGATTTTTAACTGAGAGGGCTCATTGTGGCATGCTCAAAATTTGGCCATGAGAAAGCAGTCAAGACCTGTATTAGTAAAGATGCAATCTTTGTAGCAGAAATAATTGGCCCTGATATAACTGTGACAAAAGTGAAAAGTATCAACAGGTGAGGACACCAGAATGTTTATAGAAAATGTTTCTTCATTATACACCTGGTAGAAGAGAAGCAAGTTTATCCCTGCAACTGGATGATCTTGAGAGGCAGATGTGAGATTCAAGTTATTTCTACCTGTCTTCAGAATACTTTTTTGCTGGTGGGCAAAGATATTGCTGGATGCAGGAAAGTCTAAGGAGGATTTTAAAATGCTTACCCAACAAGGATTGATTCAGCAAGCTGAAACAGACTCTATTTATCATTCTTTTAACAATACCTAAGCCCACAGAGAGAATTTGCAGTAAAACATTTTCCACTGATCCAAAGAAAAATGTGACAGAGGAAAGCACAGGAACTGACCAAATGAACTGGGAGTATCTTCAATGTGAAAAGGATACCAGTATTGGAAGGTTAAGATGATGGGGTAGAAGACTAGCACTAATGTGAACTTAGTAAATAAATGTGAGAACTGTAAAGCTTCATTCCCATTAGATGTAGTATAGACATGTGAACTGTGGTTCTGCAAGGAGTGGTTGAAAATGACTGAAAGTTTTAATTTGTTAAACTAATGAGAGGACTCTAAAGCATAATTCCCACTTTGTCATTAATGTTTAGAATTTCAGTGAAGGGACTAAAGCAGTTTTTGTTATTAATGTTGATGTAATATAATTCATGATGTGAATTGGTTGCTATATTGGAAAACAGTTTTGTGCAGTATGCAGGAGCATTTTAGATGTGACACGGAAGTTTTACCAGTGACTGTTTTTTATACTGGGGATTTTAGAGAAGGAAAACATTTTTATTAACTGTAACATGTCCACTGTTTACATTGTAATACGTAATGAATGGTTGAAAGTAAGCAAGTTAAAGTTAATATAATGTTGTGATCTCAGGCTGCTGTGGTATTGCAAATGTGCATTGATCATAGTATATGTGCAAGAAAATATAATTTCCCCTAAATTTGTACAGGTGGATATTTAGACTGCTGTTCATAGTTTAAGCTACAGACAAAGACATTTTTTAAACAAATAAGAATTGATGAAAAAGATGACAATTTGTAGCTCTTTGTAACATTTGCAAAGCTATTAACCGTTTATTTTTTTCATTAGCACCTGCTTTTAGCTGAAGTCAAGGAGTAAAACAGCTGCAAGCAATTAGCTATTTTTTATTAACAAATGCTTTCATTTGGAGAGGAGAGGTCTGCAGGCATAAACAGGTAACCATGATACATCTAAATAGTGTGTTCTGAGTGGACTCTACAAAAGGTAATTTCATGTATTTGCAAAGTTATTAGCTTTTTAAATTGCCAACTACTTTTATTTGGAGATACGCAGTCTGCTAGTGCAAGCAATTAAATAGTGTATTCTAAGTGAAACATACAAGGTACAATGTCATTAACATTTAAAGGTACATTGATATGTAATTTTCTGAATATATATATGAGAATATTTGATATGTAAGATATGAATTTAGTACCAGGAACTCCAACATAATATACATGTTACTTCCAAAGATATAATAACTGGGCTAGATTGAATATAAATTATATTTCACAGGAGCATGGATATTTAATCAAAAGCTTTGAAATATATCCAGTATTTCATATCATGCACCAATAAAAAGTCAGCTAAAGATGCAGGACAGTGAAGTAAAAACACTGGGTATTTTCTAATCATCTGTAAATGCAAGGGGAATTTAAGGAATAAGTATGGAAATGATTTTGGGAGTTATTAGGGAAAGCAGAATTTACTTCAAAGGGGATAGCTAGTGATTGGGATAAAATGAAAATGGAGTTTAAACACCTGGTCAAAATAAAAGAGAAAGACATATTGGAAATGCATAGAAGTTATTTAGAGTGCCTGCCGTGGGTTAATGTATTACAGAAGAAGGATAATATCACAGAACAAGAAGTGGAGCAACTGCAGAGTACTAAGTATTTGGATAACACATAAGTTTAGAAAGGCTTCTGGTAAAGAAGTATTTTGAAAACTTGAGAGCACAAAATCTTTTAACACAATGACCTAGACAACAGAAAATAGAAAGGGCTGTTACCAAACCTAGGGGCCTGTGGAAAGAACATAACTGGAGATCTTGTAGAGGTATTAGAGTCTGTCTGGACATTGTATAAAGTCTGTATACAGCAGGAGAATCGAGAAAGGAGAAACCTAAAAAATGAATAGATGGAAATATTCATGGAAGGCTTAATTATGCCTGGGTAAGAGGAAAATAGCTAAGATAGGAAGAATGGGAGAAAAATAGTAATATGTTCTCAGTCAACAGGAGAGCCTCCAGGAACAAATGATACTCCTGTGGAAGTTTGGAAGTTAGGAGGGAAAAAGTTATAAAGATGTCAAATGTTTTATTTTACGATGTTTTAAAAAGGGAAGGGGAGTGCCACCATCTTGGAAGAAAGCTATGGTGGTTGCATTTCCAAACTAGGGTAAAGTCTCTTCAGACAGTTCTCATAGACCCATTTCAGTTTTAAACCATGATTATAAAGTAGTTGCCTATTTTAGAAGAGAGTAGATATGGATTAATGTGTTTTTGAAGGGGAGGCAAAATTTGACAAAATTATAGAACAGTAATCCAGAGGGAAGCAAAGTATAAAAACATGCCAGTGGGTCCTGATGTAGAGAGAGCATTTCCTAACAGTCAGCTGGGATTTTATTAGCAGGGTAACAGTAGTATATGCATTCCTGATGGAATAATAGGTTTGATTTCTATGGAGGATCATAAACAAGAATTTAGGTGGCTGGATTACACTCTGACAAGCTATGTATGACTAGAAGAACAAGGCAGGGATGTCCTTTTTTCTCTACTTTTCCTGATTTGTTTTAAAGTGCCGCTTGCTCTGGCCTCACTATTTCGAGTGACATTTTTGTGTGCAAAGGTTGGTTACAGGTGTTTTCTCACAAACACATCTGTTTTTTAAGATGTCCTCTTTCCCTTTTATTATTTGATTCATATTTGTAACCATTAGCAAAGAAAATAAGGGACTTGCAAATTCAAGGATACAGCTAGTGTGGTAATCGCGAAAAGTTAGCTTTATTTGCAGATGATATTATTTTGTACTTGATTAATCCAAAAAAGGGCATATCAGTGCTCTGTAACATTTTAAAAGAGCTTTAAGTTTTTTGGGAGTATAAAGTAAATGGAGATAAAATAAATGCTATTGCAGTAAACTATGTATCTCCACATACACTGGAGCAGCAATATCCACATTTATGTGGACAAAAGATGAAGCATTTAGGTATGTGGATTAAAAAGGATTATATTATGGCCGATAAGGATATGTGGGAGGAGACTAAACAAAAAATATTTTATATTTATTTATCCTTTGTAGACCAGGTTAGTCCCACTAAGTTAGTGATCTCTTTTCAGGGGAAACCCAAGATGGTATTTATGCAACTAGGGGAAATTTGGCCAGGGCATAGGGGAACTTCTCCTACTCATTAAAAGAGTGTTTTTTTCTGGTCCTAGCACAGTGGTGGCTGGGAGAACAGCGCTAAAGGAATCCAAGATGGCAGATAGCACAGTAGCGAATGCCAGTGCTGTGGTGGAATCGTTAAATGACTCAGTGGAGTTATTTCAGCAAAACTTTGTTTGCTTTATTGGAAATAAGTTACAAAATAATGGATATATTTCAGGAGGGTTGTGGGATAATATTTTGGTTGAACTTTTAATGCAGAGCAAAACAGAGCAAAAATATGTTTATTTAGTGAAATTATAGATAAAATCCATTTGGATGAATCTGAAGTTATTCTGAAATAAGACAGCTGAAAAAAGACATTGTATGCTGAGGACAATGCAGGCAAAGTGGTGAGAGAGGAATAGAGAAAGGTTGTGTCAGTAAAAGGAGATTTGTTATAAGAATCTAAATTGAAGAAAAAGAAATGGACAGTTATGACATTTGGGATAATTTGATTGTCCTATTAGGTATAAAGGCCCATGAGGTAAGAGCTTCTACTATTATTCATAAAGAGACATTGTGTGACATATTTGAGATTAGTTCTAACATGGAAAGCTTTTCATGAGTATGAAAAGAAAAAGAACTGTAATCCCTGGAAATAAGAAAGAAAATACATGTTCAGTTTCAAACTGAAGTTCAAAAACAAACTTTGAAGACATTTAAGTAAACCATGTAAAAAGTTGTGTACATCAGTATATTTTATGACAATAGAGGATTATGGATTTATAGATGTGACTGTTTTATTGTATTGAAAATGGAAAAAGAGAAAAATTTTCATATTCCTAGTATGATACATTTAGAAGTAAAAAGGGTGTTATGGGGTCAACCCAAAACATGCTTTTTTTCTTTGGGAAGGATGATAATTTAATAAGTAATTGTGATAAAAGGAAATGTTATATTTGTGGGAAAACAGGTCATGATGCAAAAAATGTGAATTGAAATATTATAAACGTAACAAAATTAAGCATTTGTGGATGGATTGTAATATGAAGAGAAAGGATGAGGAGATGAGGAGGAAGAAAATACAAGTGAGGAAATATCTAAAGAGAAGAAATTTTTACAATAGAAGATAAAGAAGAATCAGTGAAGTAAGAACAGTCAAAAAGTAATGACAGGGTTAAAGAGACCAGTGAAACAGAAGATGTTATAGAAGAAGGCTCTGTAATAAGTGATGATACATTGGAAAATAGTTAAAGGGAAAAAGAATTCTATTGGCAAAAGAATAAGAGAAAGAAAAAAGTTCAAAGGCATAAGTGTAAAAGAGAAAAAGAAAGGACACGGACAGTGTAAATGAGATAAATATTTGTTATTACCAACATGGGCAACCGGTGCTCCACACCAGAGGTCAATTCCTCGTTGGTCAGATCCGACCATAAGCTAATCACCCTAGACATCCACATCCCTCCCCCACCCCCCATTAGGGAAACCACAGTAAAAAATTTCTCCAAAGCCAACTTCAAGCTTCTTAAGACAGAAGTGACAAACTTCACGACACCCATGCTGACGGACAATAGAGGTATTACTGCTGAATCCTACACAAATGCACTTTATAAGCACTTACATGAGTGCATGAATCGTGCAATCCCTAACAGAACCAAGATGCTATCTTCCAAAAAAAGGAAGCCAATCTGGTCGTCCCCTGCCATAAACAAACTCTACAACAGAAGAAAGAAACTGTTGCAAAAAAGAGTAAAATCCCATGATTGGAGAAACTCCCTGGTCAGCTTCAGTAAGAAGCTGAGATCCCTCATAAAATCCTCCAAAGCTAGTTATGAAAACAAAATCGCCACTGACTCGAAAGACAACCACAAAGCATTCTATAGCTATGTCAAGAATCTCAATGGCAACACTCAGATCTGCTCTGAGTTACAGCACAATGGCACTAAATATACAGAACCAACGGATATTGCCAACATCCTGGCAGATAGGTTCAGTGCTAACTTTACCCCTCTGTCATCCCCTAAAGGGCCAATCTCTATACCAGAAGAATGCAAAGTTCCTGTAATCACGGCTGCACAGGTAAAAAACACACTATCCAAAGCCAAGAACACAGCATCCATGGGACCTGATGACATCCCAGGCTGTGTTCTACATGAACTACAGAACGAACTGGCACCCCACCTAAGTACCATGTTCAGTCATAGCCTCACCTCAGGCTATGTGCCCACTGAATGGCGCAGAGCGACAGTTATCCCACTCCACAAAGGGGGAGCCACCACAGACCCCGGAAACTACCGCCTCATTAGCCTAATGAGCCTGGTCTGCAAGGCTATGGAGCGTATCATCATGGAACTTATAAACAATGACATTGGTAATCTCCAAACTCAGGACCCCACCCAGTTCGGGTTTGTAAAAGGCAGATCATGTCTCCTAAACCTGATAGACTTCTTTGAAGCAGTCATCAAAGCCGTAGATGAGGGTAAGGTGGTTCACACAGCCTGTCTAGATCTCGCCAAGGCTTTTGACATCATCCCCCACTCTGGAATTGTAGATAAACTCACTAAACTAGGTATAAATCCCTATGTCACAACATGGGTTGCCAACTGGCTCACTGACAGAACCCACATTGTGAAAGTAGCAGACTCCAAATCCAGCTTCAGACCAGTGACAAGTGGAGTACCACAAGGTTCAGTCCTGGGTCCTCTCCTGTTTGGTATCTACTTCTCTGAAGTACAGGCCAACACAGAAGGTCTTTGGCTAACGAAGTTCGCAGATGACTGCAAACTAGGAGCCATAATCAAAACTCCAAAAGATGTGGACAGCCTACAAAAGGGCCTTGCTGAGACAGATGCCTGGTGTCAAAGCCATGGCCTCAAGCTCAATGCCAAAAAGTGCATTGTCATTCCTTTTGGAAAAAACTCAGTACCCATGAACTACCACATAGGTGGTAGTCTACTTAACACTGAAAGTGTGATAAGAGACCTTGGGACACAGGTGGACAGTAGTCTCTCCTTTGATAATCACATCGCCACAGTAGTCAGGAAATCCTTCTATGTGGCACACCTCATCCCAAAAGGTTTCTCATCCAGGAAAAAGAGGTCATTATTCCCCTCTACTCGTCATTCATTAGACCCATTATAGAGCACAGTGCCCTTTGGTATGTACCTCACAAGACATCTACAACAACTGGAAAGGCCACAGAAATACCTCACAAAGAGGATTACCGGCCTCAAAGAGATGCCCTATGCAGACCGTCTCAAAAAACTGCAGCTTTACTCCGTTGCATATCGCCTACTCAGAGGCGATCTCTGCCTAACACACAAAGCTATGTCAAATCCAAAGCTTTTAGACATGCTCCACTTAAAGAAATCCCAATCCCTATGAGCTACACACTCTAGGGACCTAAACTTCGTCACCACAATAAACAGAACATGCTGGAGGGATAGATTTCTGTCCCAGAGACTTCCCATACACTGGAACAAACTACCTATCTATATCAAACAAAGCTCCTCATTAGCACTGTTCAAGAAAAATCTTGATGATTGGATGGGCGTTAGGAAATTCACCCCGGGGATCACTTCTGTGGCTCTGCTCGACAGTGGCACAGGAAAATAATTTTCTTGGGTGGCGAAAGCCAGGGTACCTTTGGCTAGGCTTATATAGGCCCTAGGGCCAATAGCCTAGTACCTACCTATGAACCTATATACACAATTCCCAGTAAGTTATAACATAGATATAATGATAATTTTAAGAGTACTTTCAGTAAATGTAAATAACATTAAAATATAAGTAGAAGAATAGGCATCTCATATCAGTGTACTAAGTGCGATATTGATTTAAAAATATTGGATGTTGTAAGATTTCTGACACAAGAAGAAAGATTACAAACAAAAAAGGTTTTGGGAGGAGACACAATGTGGAACTCAGTAAAAGAACTATGGGCACAGTGGTGCTTTGTAAGAACTGTTTGGAAATATTGAATGCAACACTGGTAATCATGGGAAGATTAACCTTTGCAGATCTCAGATGGCATAACCAAGGTGTATATATATATATATATATATATATATATATATATATATATATATATTATAGCACTGCATGCTTAAGTCACAATTAAAGAAAGAGAAAATGTATTTCATAAAATTCTATATTGCATAGTAATAAATATGAATATAATAGTTATAGAAGAGTTGAATTGTGTTTTGAGAGTAAAAGTGAAAGAGAGGCAATGAAAAGAACATTTTGAGGTTATAAAATATGATAATTTGCAGATTTGGAATATTAATTCGTGGACATACAGTCAAGGTAATTATAAGACAGAAATGTAATATTTCATTGCATGACAAGCCTTAAATATTGCTGAAGAAAGAAAGCTTGGGCCAATTTGGTGAGCATGTTAACTGTCGGGGGCACAAAGTATGTATGCAGAATGAACAAAAAAGGCAGGGTGTTTTTTTTTTTTTTTTTTTTTTTTTTTTTTTTTTTTTTTTTTTTTTTTTTTTTTTTTTTTTTTCCCCCCCCCCCCCCCCCCCCCCCCCCCCCCAAACCCCCACTTTCTGTTTTTAGGGGATTTTTCCCCTTTTTTTCCCTTTTATTATTTGATTCATATTTGTAACCATTAGCAAAGAAAATAAGGGACTTGCAAATTCAAGGATACAGCTAGTGTGGTAATCGAGAAAAGTTAGCTTTATTTGCAGATGATATTATTTTGTACTTGATTAATCCAAAAAAGGGCATATCAGTGCTCTGTAACATTTTAAAAGAGCTTTAAGTTTTTTGGGAGTATAAAGTAAATGGAGATAAAATAAATGCTATTGCAGTAAACTATGTATCTCCACATACACTGGAGCAGCAATATCCACATTTATGTGGACAAAAGATGAAGCATTTAGGTATGTGGATTAAAAAGGATTATATTATGGCAGATAAGGATATGTGGGAGGAGACTAAACAAAAAATATTTTATATTTATTTATCCTTTGTAGACCAGGTTAATCCCACTAAGTTAGTGATCTCTTTTCAGGGGAAACCCAAGATGATATTTATGCAACTAGGGGAAATTTGGCCAGGGCATAGGGGAACTTCTCCTACTCATTAAAAGAGTGTTTTTTTCTGGTCCTAGCACAGTGGTGGCTGGGAGAACAGCGCTGAAGGAATCCAAGATGGCAGATAGCACAGTAGCGAATGCCAGTGCTGTGGTGGAATCGTTAAATGACTCAGTGGAGTTATTTCAGCAAAACTTTGTTTGCTTTATTGGAAATAAGTTACAAAATAATGGATATATTTCAGGAGGGCTGTGGGATAATATTTTGGTTGAACTTTTAATGGAGAGCAAAACAGAGCAAAAATATGTTTATTTAGTGAAATTATAGATAAAATCCATTTGGATGAATTTGAAGTTATTCTGAAATAAGACAGCTGAAAAAAGACATTGTATGCTGAGGACAATGCAGGCAAAGTGGTGAGAGAGGAATAGAGAAAGGTTGTGTCAGTAAAAGGAGATTTGTTATAAGAATCCAAATTGAAGAAAAAGAAATGGACAGTTATGACATTTGGGATAATTTGATTGTCCTATTAGGTATAAAGGCCCATGAGGTAAGAGCTTCTACAATTATTCATAAAGAGACATTGTGTGACATATTTGAGATTAGTTCTAACATGGAAAGCTTTTCATGAGTATGAAAAGAAAAAGAACTGTAATCCCTGGAAATAAGAAAGAAAATACATGTTCAGTTTCAAACTGAAGTTCAAAAACAAACTTTGAAGACATTTAAGTAAACCATGTAACAAGTTGTGTACATCAGTATATTTTATGACAATAGAGGATTATGGATTTATAGATGTGACTGTTTTATTGTATTGAAAATGGAAAAAGAGAAAAATTTTCATATTCCTAGTATGATACATTTAGAAGTAAAAAGGGTGTTATGGGGTCAACCCAAAACATGCTTTTTTTCTTTGGGAAGGATGATAATTTAATAAGTAATTGTGATAAAAGGAAATGTTATATTTGTGGGAAAACAGGTCATGATGCAAAAAATGTGAATTGAAATATTATAAACGTAACAAAATTAAGCATTTGTGGATGGATTGTAATATGAAGAGAAAGGATGAGGAGATGAGGAGGAAGAAAATACAAGTGAGGAAATATCCAAAGAGAAGAAATGTTTTACAATAGAAGATAAAGAAGAATCAGTGAAGCAAGAACAGTCAAAAAGTAACGACAGGGTTAAAGAGACCAGTGAAACAGAAGATGTTATAGAAGAAGGCTCTGTAATAAGTGATGATACATTGGAAAATAGTTAAAGGGAAAAAGAATTCTATTGGCAAAAGAATAAGAGAAAGAAAAAAGTTCAAAGGCATAAGTGTAAAAGAGAAAAAGAAAGGACACGGACAGTGTAAATGAGATAAATATTTGT
This sequence comes from Protopterus annectens, assembly GCF_019279795.1. Classification (NCBI taxonomy): domain Eukaryota; kingdom Metazoa; phylum Chordata; order Ceratodontiformes; family Protopteridae; genus Protopterus; species Protopterus annectens. The sequence goes on from NC_056735.1 coordinate 728,449,985, forward strand.
TATTACCAACATGGGCAACCAGTGCTCCACACCAGAGGTCAATTCCTCGTTGGTCAGATTCGACCATAAGCTAATCACCCTAGACATCCACATCCCTCCCCCACCCCCCATTAGGGAAACCACAGTAAAAAATTTCTCCAAAGCCAACTTCAAGCTTCTTAAGACAGAAGTGACAAACTTCACTACACCCATGCTGACGGACAATAGAGGTATTTCTGCTGAATCCTACACAAATGCACTTTATAAGCACTTACATGAGTGCATGAATCGTGCAATCCCTAACAGAACCAAGATGCTATCTTCCAAAAAAAGGAAGCCAATCTGGTCGCCCCTGCCATAAACAAACTCTACAACAGAAGAAAGAAACTGTTGCAAAAGAGTAAAATCCCATGATTGGAGAAACTCCCTGGTCAGCTTCAGTAAGAAGCTGAGATCCCTCATAAAATCCTCCAAAGCTAGTTATGAAAACAAAATCGCCACTGACTCGAAAGACAACCACAAAGCATTCTATAGCTATGTCAAGAATCTCAATGGCAACACTCAGATCTGCTCTGAGTTACAGCACAATGGCACTAAATATACAGAACCAACGGATATTGCCAACATCCTGGCAGATAGGTTCAGTGCTAACTTTACCCCTCTGTCATCCCCTAAAGGGCCAATCTCTATACCAGAAGAATGCAAAGTTCCTGTAATCACGGCTGCACAGGTAAAAAACACACTATCCAAAGCCAAGAACACAGCATCCATGGGACCTGATGACATCCCAGGCTGTGTTCTACATGAACTACAGAACGAACTGGCACCCCACCTAAGTACCATGTTCAGTCATAGCCTCACCTCAGGCTATGTGCCCACTGAATGGCGCACAGCGACAGTTATCCCACTCCACAAAGGGGGAGCCACCACAGACCCCGGAAACTACCGCCTCATTAGCCTAATGAGCCTGGTCTGCAAGGCTATGGAGCGTATCATCATGGAACTTATAAACAATGACATTGGTAATCTCCAAACTCAGGACCCCACCCAGTTCGGGTTTGTAAAAGGCAGATCATGTCTCCTAAACCTGATAGACTTCTTTGAAGCAGTCATCAAAGCCGTAGATGAGGGTAAGGTGGTTCACACAGCCTGTCTAGATCTCGCCAAGGCTTTTGACATCATCCCCCACTCTGGAATTGTAGATAAACTCACTAAACTAGGTATAAATCCCTATGTCACAACATGGGTTGCCAACTGGCTCACTGACAGAACCCACATTGTGAAAGTAGCAGACTCCAAATCCAGCTTCAGACCAGTGACAAGTGGAGTACCACAAGGTTCAGTCCTGGGTCCTCTCCTGTTTGGTATCTACTTCTCTGAAGTACAGGCCAACACAGAAGGTCTTTATTAACGGTTCGCAGATGACTGCAAACTAGGAGCCATAATCAAAACTCCAAAAGATGTGGACAGCCTACAAAAGGGCCTTGCTGAGACAGATGCCTGGTGTCAAAGCCATGGCCTCAAGCTCAATGCCAAAAAGTGCATTGTCATTCCTTTTGGAAAAAACTCAGTACCCATGAACTACCACATAGGTGGTAGTCTACTTAACACTGAAAGTGTGATAAGAGACCTTGGGACACAGGTGGACAGTAGTCTCTCCTTTGATAATCACATCGCCACAGTAGTCAGGAAATCCTTCTATGTGGCACACCTCATCCCAAAAGGTTTCTCATCCAGGAAAAAAGAGGTCATTATTCCCCTCTACTCGTCATTCATTAGACCCATTATAGAGCACAGTGCCCCTTTTGGTATGTACCTCACAAGACATCTACAACAACTGGAAAGGCCACAGAAATACCTCACAAAGAGGATTACCGGCCTCAAAGAGATGCCCTATGCAGACCGTCTCAAAAAACTGCAGCTTTACTCCGTTGCATATCGCCTACTCAGAGGCGATCTCTGCCTAACACACAAAGCTATGTCAAATCCAGAGCTTTTAGACATGCTCCACTTAAAGAAATCCCAATCCCTATGAGCTACACACTCTAGGGACCTAAACTTCATCACCACAATAAACAGAACATGCTGGAGGGATAGATTTCTGTCCCAGAGACTTCCCATACTCTGGAACAAACTACCTATCTATATCAAACAAAGCTCCTCATTAGCACTGTTCAAGAAAAATCTTGATTGGATGGGCGATAGGAAATTCACCCCGGGGATCACTTCTGTGGCTCTGCTCGACAGTGGCACAGGAAAATAATTTTCTTGGGTGGCGAAAGCCAGGGTACCTTTGGCTAGGCTTATATAGGCCCTAGGGCCAATAGCCTAGTACCTACCTATGAACCTATATACACAATTCCCAGTAAGTTATAACATAGATATAATGATAATTTTAGAGTACTTTCAGTAAATGTAAATAACATTAAAATATAAGTAGAAGAATAGGCATCTCATATCAGTGTACTAAGTGCGATATTGATTTAAAAATATTGGATGTTGTAAGATTTCTGACACAAGAAGAAAGATTACAAACAAAAAAGGTTTTGGGAGGAGACACAATGTGGAACTCAGGAAAAGAACTATGGGCACAGTGGTGCTTTGTAAGAACTGTTTGGAAATATTGATTGCAACACTGGTAATCATGGGAAGATTAACCTTTGCAGATCTCAGATGGCATAACCAAGGTGTATATATATATATATATATATATATATATATATATATATATATATATATTATAGCACTGCATGCTTAAGTCACAATTAAAGAAAGAGAAAATGTATTTCATAAAATTCTATATTGCATAGTAATAAATATGAATATAATAGTTATAGAAGAGTTGAATTGTGTTTTGAGAGTAAAAGTGAAAGAGAGGCAATGAAAAGAACATTTTTGAGGTTATAAAATATGATAATTTGCAGATTTGGAATATTAATTCGTGGACATACAGTCAAGGTAATTATAAGACAGAAATATAATATTTCATTGCATGACAAGCCTTAAATATTGCTGAAGAAAGAGAGCTTATAACTGTTTTTTTTTCAGATCTTTCAGCCATATGGATAGAGATAAAGGAAAATAAGAAGTATATCGAATTGGGAAAAGAAACAAAAATAATTAATGAGGAATTATGGCATGATAATGGAACAAAAATAATTCTATAAATATAGAAATATCACATTTCTGCTGGCATTTCTGCTAGAGTATGTTATTAAAAAATGGCCTGAGTGGTGGCTTTCTTTTAAAAAAAATATAAGGATTTTTTTTTTAGAATGGCAGACTGGTAAGAAAAGTAGAAGAAGCAAATTACAGGATGATGTGTATAGATGCTTTAAGAGATTTGGAAAGAAATGACAGAGAATATTTTGTAACAGAAATGGGAATTTAGGAAAAGAATCAAGAAAATTGAAGAATTATTATTTAACTAAAGATCATTCACAAGATAAAAGAGAAGATATATCAGTTTAATTGAGTAGCATAGTTAAAAAAGTAGAATAATTAAAGATGATAGAAGAGAGGTGAGAAGGTCTCAGGAACAAATTATGAATATTGTAAGAAATTAGGTAAAAAGTTTGAAGATAAAAAGGAAGTTCACAAAAAAGAATGGAACATTAAAAAATTATCAGACATGGAAATTAGAATTAGGAAATGAAGTATTTTTATATGAAATAGATAAAATATTTGAACAAGTTAATTTACAGTCATTTGCAGGCCCAGATGGAATAGGATACCAAACCTATAAAAATTGTACATTGGGTTACAAATATTCTTAAAAGTTTTGAATGAGTGGTTAAATGAAGGTTTTATGTCTACAGATTTATTCAGTGGTATATTTAAATTTGTAAGGAAAAAGAGAGACAGATGTGAAATCAAAAAATGGGTACCTACATTATTGAACAATGCAGACTACAAATTTTTATAAAAATAATTCAGAAGAGAATGGAAAGTAAAATTAAAAATATTATGGTCAATGGTGTATATAGTTTAAAGAGAAAATATCAGGAATTGTCATTAATAGTAAGGAAAATTGTGGATGATATTATACACAGGAAAGAGAAAACAACATTAACTTTTATGGGTAATTATGAGAGAATATAGTAAGAAAATTAAAAATGTTTGTCATTCAGCATATGACAAAAATAAAGTACAAATTATAGTGAATGGATGATTAAGCAAAGTGGGCAGTTGCGGTGGTGCAGTGGTTAGCGTTGCTGCCTCACAGCAAGAGGTTCTCTGGTTCGATCCTCGGCTGGGGTGCCTTCTGTGCGGAGTCTGCATGTCCTCCCTCTGGTTGCGTGGGTTTCCTCTGGGTGCGTCGGTTTCCTCCCACACCCCAAAGACATGCTGTAGGTGGATTGGACACTCTAAATTGGCCCTAGGCATGAGTGCGTGTGTACCTTCTGTGGAAGGTTGGGCACCAGGCTGGCAACTCGAGGCTTGACACAGTAAATCTACACTGCAAGTCATGAGCGGACAGGTGATCTGCTGTGGCAACCCCTAACTGGGAAAAGCCAAGAAGAAGAAGGATGATTAAGCCAAGTAGAAGATATAAAGAATGACATACACCAAAGATGTCACATTATGAATATATTGGTTAGAGATGTAAATATAATAATGAAAGATGCTACTGCTATTAGTAATGAAGAGAGAAAATTTCCAGTTATGTTGACTTATGTAGATGATATTGTATTGATTACGAAAAACAAAATCTTGATGAAGAAGTAATATGTTACATATATGAATGCTTATACATAATAGGCATGAATTTAAATAAAGGCAAGAGTAAAGGACTGGGTGATATAGTAAAGATAGGAGGAATATATTTTTCAGTGAAAGAAATGTCATTGTTGGGTATATGATTTGGAGATAGAAATATTGAGTGAGGAAAATGGAAAAGGATAATAGATGACATAAAGGAGCTTTGTTGTTTTTGGAAAATATACAAGTTATCTTTTAATAAAAAGGTTCATGTGATTAATTCAGTTATACTGGGAAAAACAGCATATTTAGCAAGTATCCATATGTTGCCAATAGTTTATGAAAAAAGTATTACAAGAAGTTTTCCTTTTATATGGGGTTTGTGGCTGAATTCAGTGAAGAGAAGAGTCTTGGTTAAGGAAGACAGAGGTTTAGGATTAATAAAACCGACTGTATATGCCACTTCAGTTGAATTTGTATAGAGTCTTAATTTGAAAAAATTGATAAAAAATGAGAGTTAATAGTAAATATATTAACATATAGATATGAGTGGTATTGGGATTTGTTTAAAAAATTTAAAAGAGGAAAGAATGTACAAATGATAAGATATTTTCAAGAAAAGGGTACTTTTTTGGAAAATAAAAATTAATTCAATTGAAAATGAGAGGAAAGTGTGGTGTAAAAATATCATGATGCAATATTGTTATCTTAATCTTTGGGCTGATTTAATGAATGAAAAAAGTTAAAGCTGTAAAAGTACGAAGAGCATGGTATAATAAGCTAGTGGAATGTCAACATTCTTGTGGAGATACTGATTAATAAAGTTCCAGTAAAAGGAAATATGCTATATAAAAAAATCAGTGAATGAGTTTCTATACATTGTGTACAATGTGTAAGGGTTACAAATTTGTGGGAAAATATATGAAGAAAATTTTTTGAAGGTATAAAACAGGTGAATGATTTAATTATGAATATGATCATGTATGGACATTACATTCATAAAACTAAGAAATACATTAGTAAAATAAAGTATTATTTTATGCTGTGTGGATCATTTGGAATGGAAGGATAAATACGATCATGCTTAATGGTAAGTAGAGATTAGTAGTTTTAAGAAAAAGTAGATGGTGGCTGTCGAAAAAGAGTGGGGGGTCTAATAAGGGTGACAGATGCCCAAATAATAAAGGAAATAAAGATAATTATGGTTATATAATAATACAGGAAAGAAATGGAAAATTGAACACTGTGTAAATTATAAATATGTATATATGTAATTTTGTAAGTATTGTACATAATGTTTTAAATAAAGGACCCCTACTCTTTATGATAGATGCAATGAGATACCTCCTTCTGTTTGAGCAGACCTTATACCCTTTGTGTGTGGTACAACAATTTTTATATAGCACAAACACCCTGCTGGAAGATTCTTTCCATTCCACAACACCTTTTATAATTTGTCACTTGAGACATAGGCAAACATGCATTCGTAGAAAAGAAAACAAACCATATTAACATGTTCCTAGTTACAAAGATTATGCATCACTTTTTTTTAACTATCAATCCAACATTAGATAAATTGCTCAATTCCTGCCATCCCTTAAATCCCATTCCTTCTCCAAAACATTATTCTGCATGTATTGTTCCCACAATTTCCATTTTTATATGTAATGTGCTCCTACCCTTTTTTAAATATCCCACTTCCAGTTCTTTCCAGTTACAATATTCATTGCTTCAAATACACTCAGTTTTGACTTTGATTTCCTTTTTCTAGTAATTGCTTTTTGGCAGCCACCATAGTTAAACTTAATAAGGCCTTTCTGTGTCTAGGCAATTCAGATCCTGTATCCAGGTTAAAGTAAATAATTTCTGCAGTTAAACCCATTTGCTTACCTTATATTTCTGACAGAGTACTCTGTAGGTAATTTATGAAGTCTGTTAACTCATTACACTCCTAAAACGTATGTTGCTGGTTACCTCTTTCTTTCACTTTCTCTTCCTGAGGAAGAATACTTTGGAGTCTGCTTGGGGTTTAAAAATAATTATGCAAACCCCTCCAAGCAAAAATCCTAAATCTTCTAGACTTTGTTTCATACTTGGGAGCCGTACATATGTCCTCCCATTGTTTCCTTGTGAATTGCGTATCCAGTCTTTCTTCCCAACCTTTTCTAAGATCCCCTGATTCCTGTAGTTAACATGCAATATTTTATGTACCTTACTAATTATCCTTTTGTAACAGCAGCTCCTGTTCTAGATTAAACTAAAAAACTGCATAAGAACAGGTCTTTTACTTAGGATTCTCCTATCCATTTCTCTTTACCTGTATTCTGATAACAGTCCCTGATAGGGAAGGCAGTTTCTAGCCTACAGTCCAAATGTCTTCTTGGCCTCTTCCCTTTCTTTTACCTTCTCCTCTCATTATTTGTATCCAGTTCCTTGGCTCTTTTGCCAGTTTTCTCCAGTAAATTCCAGTCCCCTCTTGTCTGTTCTCTGTACCCCTAATTAGATTTATCCCTATTGGCAAAGTATATCATATTGACTTAGTTCTTAGATCAGTTCCTTATTGTTGGCCTTGTTGAAGCCCCGGCACAGCACAGCAGGATGGTGAATTCCAAAGTCTTCTGTGTTGAATATTATGGCATATAGCTAACTAAAACTCACTAAAGTGCATTTGATTGATAAAGCTCTACAGAACTAAAAGTGTAAACCTCTCTTGGGTAACCAAGCCCCCACTGTGTTTATTTTAGTCATATTTTTGCCCAGTACTGTTTTCACTGCTTCTGCTTTCTATTTTATTTTATTTTGCTGCTGTGGTGTTGGCAGTGTGGGCTTCAGCAATGTAATTTTCAATGTTTCTGTATGAATCCAACAAGGATATACCCAGCCTATCATGTGGACGTTTGAATTTCCTAAGGCACATTTTTTAAATCCCTGAGCTTTGATGTGCCACCCTTAAATGTCCAGAATTAATCCATCATCTGCAGCTATTCCTCCTTATTTGTCAAGTTTTAATAATATATATGGATCACGTAATAGGCAGCATTTACTGCATTACAAAATAGGAACCACATATATAAAATAAATCTATAAAAGGGGCAGTGAATTGTGCTGAGATCTAGCAGACCATTTACAAATACATCACATAGGATTGTCACTGAACCCATTTTCTTTTTCATCTAATTTTGTATTCTCCTCTCACCACCAATTTGGACATGCTGCAGACAGGGTCCATTCTAAAGAAGTAGAAGAATGTATGTAATTATCTTTTAGGTTATTCCCAAGATATATCCTTTTTCCAAACAAGTTAGCATACAAATCATTTGGCTGAACTGGACTTTTGCCTCCTTGATGGCTGAACTGGACTTTTGCCTCCTTGATGTTTTGCATTGTATCTGCTTGAGGGAATAGCTGAACTGGACTTTTGCCTCCTTGATGTTTTGTATTGTATCTGCTTGTGGGAACGATCCAGCATCTAGCCTGTATCTCAATTGTAGGATAATGGTTTGTCATTATATACTGGAGAGATAACGTGTTCTTTTATTCGTTGGTGGGGTGGCACAGCAGAATGATGACTAATGTTAAACTGAAAATTCTTCATGTGCTATCTTGGAAATGTAGTCTTTGTACTAAGATTTGTAGCTTTTTGTTAAAATAAGTGACCAAGACCATTCTCTTGTTTTACTTTACAGCAGTCACCTTGCGAACAGGCAGTACTAGGTCTGGCAGAAGAGCTAGACAATCCTCTGTGGGTTTATCAGATGATTCTCAGGCTACTGATAGTGGCGTATTTGAAACTTTAAGCAAAAGGTATAGTTTCATACTTGAAAATAAAAACACCATGTTGTTCCAATCAAAAACATGTCAATGAAATGAATGAACTTCTGTTATTAAGTGATTTAATAGGTATTCTGCTTTTGTCATGTTGTTCATTCATGCTCTTCACTTATGCTGCTTGGTATGTTTATGTGAGAGAGTGAATGAATGAGTGTGTGTGTGTGTGTGTGTGTGTGTGTGTGTGTGTGTGTGTGTGTGTGTGTGTGTGTGTGTGTGTGTGTGTTTATATTTATTACAGCTGCAAACAATTTCTAATAAATTATTTTCTTTCAAATGCACGTTCACTTTGCATACAGCAAAAGCTGTTCCCTGAAAAATACTTGGAATGCAACTTGAGCTGAATATAGTACTAAGCATGCAGGCAGTTCATTCCAGAGATGAAGAACTGGACCTGCAGGAAGCTGGTGACTTTCTTCAGCTTCAGAAGATGGCTGAGCTTCAGATAAAAGATTTATGCTCAAAAAGGTTCATCCTGTAGGGGATTCCATGAAATATGGAAGCATAATGAAGAAGAGATGCCAAGGCACATGGTGTTGAGGAGTTGGAATCACACTTTTGCATCCCTTAGTCCCATTCCTGACCAATGGGCTGTCTCAAGCTGTAGATATGTGAGACATTGACCTTGTTGAAGCCCCTGGTATAATTTTTGCTGAGTATATTTTTCAGCCCAGTTCTTATTTCAGATGCATGAGCAAGGGCTGTAGCTATCCCCCATTTTCCACTGCAGGAATTACTGCCATTCTGTCTGCTGACTGCAGAATTATCTGGTATGTATGCTATGGACTCATATAGTGTGAAAGTTGACTCTGGACCTACAAGCACAGACCAGTAGATGCAGGAGATAAGCAGCGTATCTTTAATAGAATTGGACTTGTATTCTCTCTCACCATTTTCCTGTCTAATCTAATCTTTCTGCTCTCCAGTTTAGACCTTTCACCCTTCATGTGGGTTTGCTCTAGATTTATTGTCTTCGGTCAGGGCTGCTTTTACAACTAATGCAGTAAGAATGTCAGAATGATCACACCAAAGTATAACGTTTTAGAATTTTACAGTGGAGATTTTGTAAGCAATAAAAAAAAAAAAAAGTCTACTTAAGGAAGCAGTTGTGGCTTAAAGAGTATGGGTCATTTTGAAGCACTCCTTACTGTAGTTCAAATGGCTGGCAGGCATGAAGAGCAATGTATTGAAAATGTTTTTTCTAATGTATAAGTAAGGTAGCTTTTGATTTCACCTCAGAATCTACAGTGGAACTCAAAATTTTAAATGTAACTATGTATATATGTAAAGAAAAATGTTTTACACAGTACAGTTACCAGCACCTAGCAAGCCACATGGAAATGAGGAAGGGTCACAGCTCTATGTCCTTCTGTTTTGCCCTTATTGTTAGTCTCCAATTCCTGTACAGCTACTGCAGCTCTTGTTTTTGCCTTTGCCTTTTCCCAAGATGCAAGGGGTTCATTCACTGTTACCTTAATTTATTTCATACTCTTTCAAGATCGAGGACAGAATCCAGCACAAGCAAAAAAAACTCCTTATCAATCTCAGTCTGGCTGTTATAGTTGGAAAGTTAAGAAAAGGTAAATCCTCAGATGTCTTCCTTTTGGTTTTTCAGTGTTTCTTTCTTTTTGTTCACTCCACATCACCTGACTTATGCCAGCGTTTCTCTGACTTAATATCCATGACAGTTGAATTATAGTGTTCTAGGTGGATTCATGTCAGTTAAAAGAAACCACAGTAGTAAAATTAAAAGTAAACGAAAACATTGAAAACAGTGACAAAATTAAACAAGCACTTTTGGAAGAGAGAAAGCACCCCCTGTGAGGGGTTTTACCCCCTTGTACCCAATTGCTTAATATCAATCATATCTAGAAGCTGTGGAATGTCACAGCTCTCATCATATATAAACCATTAGACTCCTGAGCATTTCTAAAAGAGTCAAGTTAAAAAGCATAAGCCAAACACATTTAAATGCTACGTGGGCAGCAGATGCAATTAAAAACATGCAAACACCAATACTGTTCAGCAGAAAGCCTGCTTTGTAATAATAGTCAATTTGCTCTCAGTCTTCACATCAGTACTGTGATATAGTATAAATAGTTTCATAGAAGGTTGCTAGGTTAATGGCTTACGAGCCATTACAAGCCTTGACAATATAACCCACAAGTATCCAACATATGGCCCTTAGGGGCAAGAGGATGGCATAGGTTTGTGCCAATGCCTTGAGTATTTTACAGATCGCTGCTGTACATAAGGGACATAGTCTGTACCCTGGGTGTGAATTTGTGATTCCCCATCCACTGATCCAAACTGTGTTTGAAGTGGACCAGGGAAGGGCTCTACTTTATGTGCATAGGAAGCATGTTCCAAAGAAGGGGTAATCTCTGAAAGACATATATGTCTCTCCAGCCTGTTTTGTTTGAGTCACTAACTAAATTTAGATCCCTAGATCGGGTGACCCTCATGCAGTTTGTCTTGCAAATGTGTAGCAGCTCCATCAGGGCTGGATTTGTGAGTACCTTGTAGGTCAGGCATAGGTCACCCCTTAATAGTCGGTAGGCGACAGAGTAAAGGGATAGGGCTTTTATTCTATCTGCATAAGGCATGTTGATTACACCCTGTGTTTTCTTTGTGAGTAACCTCTGAGGTCACTTAAGCTGTTGTAAGTGCCTAGTCAAGTACACACCAAATGACACATTATACTCAATTATTGGTCTAATGAGGGATGAGTACAGTGGGACTATAATTTCCTTGGATCTGGATGCTATGTCTTTACTTATAAGCAGTGCCATACAGGACTTCCTCACTGCTGTGGACATAAGGTGGTCAAAGATCAAGCTACTGCCTGTGTACCTAGATCTGTCACTTCTGAGTCTACTCTTAGAGGTGTGTTATTAGTGTTGTAATTTGCAGGGGTATTTGATTTCCCATATGGTATGATAATGCTTTGTTTGCATTTAGTTTTAGACCATGGCTCTGACACCAATCATTTGTCTGATTTAGACCCTCCTGAAGGATATCTAGTCATTGGGGATTCATTGATTGCCCCCAGCTTGCAGTTGTCAGCAAACACTGTCATCCGTAGACTTTCTGTGTTAGCCATTGCTTCAGAGAAGTATATTCCAAATGGGAGTAGTCCCAGTACTGAACCCTGTGGCACACCAGTAGTAACTGGCATCTTGCTGGGTCTGGATTCCCTCACTTTAACACCATGTGTCCTGTCTGTGACCAATTTTCTATCCATCTGTTGATGTAGGAATTTATGCCCAGTTTTGTGAGTTTCCTTTATTTCTTGCTGCATGTAACTACCTCTCATCTGCAGCCTTTCTACCACCCCAGCCCTTTTCACTGTTGGTGCTGCCATATATACCTTCCTTTGCTGCATCTTCTCCTTTGCCATTGTCTGTGCATTCTTCTAAGAAGCTTTGTCAGCTGTTCTGATTTTGCCTTGGTTTCTGGATCCTGTTTATACTTCTTAGTGTGACATGTAATATATGCTCCTTTTTCATTTTGCACATACATGCATTAGATTGTAGTGTATCTTCACTTTCCTTTCTTTTCCTTCTGCCTTTGATTGGGTGAGTCACATTGGCAGCCAGTTAAGTAGGGCAGATCTTCCTATGGGTATTGAGGGGTATTCCCAGCTGGAAAGAACAAGGGCTGGATATCTTGCAGTAACAGTCCTAGTTCTGCATACTTCAGCAGGATCACCCACAGTGCCTTATTCCGGTACAGAAAACAACAGCAGCCTGGATTAGCATACTTCCCTATCCCATCACACCTTACATCTGTGTAAGGTTAAAGATCTGCTCACTGTTTCTTGTCTTAGACATAAAACTCTGTTCCTGCTGAATCAGAGGTTGACTCTCTGATGGACTGTCCTTTCCAGTATTCTAGCATAAACTTTTGCTTGGTGGCTGAAAAGTGTATGTGGCATTACCTGTACCTGTTAATACATCTGGGTAATACATGTTGAAGTAAAAAATCAAAGCTCTGTTAGAAGCCATGGAGTGATAACCTAGCAAAATGCCATCTGCAAATCTTGAAAAACGCTCTTAATTTTTGGGGTAAAGTGCTTTCTAGTAGTCCAGGGCTTTGTCTATAGAATTCTTAGAATTAGAATTCTTACAGACTTATTTAAACCACATTTCCTTAACACACAAAATTAGCATTTGTTTCCTCTATAGTACAGAACAGAACTCCTGACCAATTAAAAATAGAATGTTTAAACAAGGCCAGATTTTATTTCCACTTAAAATGTATGATGGTGTATTCAGGGATATGTGAAATTATATCATCTCTGTGTCAAATAAGTTAGCGATGTGCAATCCTTACTGTAGTCTGAAATCGTGTAGACTGTTTGAGCCCCATATGGCCATTTATTCCTTACTGATTTGTCCTTTTCTTAGTAAGCATCAAGATGGTGCCTGGTAAAAATAAATCTGTAATAATTAATGTCTCATTTACTAGGTATACTTTTATATCTGGATTGAAATGAAGTGGAAAGATGTAAACCACATATGTACTGTGTAGTTCAAGGTGCAGGGTAAAGAATTAAATGTGCAGTAATATCCACGTATGTATCATGTGTAGGTATAGAAATCATCTTACTAGATGGAACTTGTCATGTTTTACACTATATGATTACATCTTTCTTTCTTATTCCACCTTTCCTTTAGCATCTGAGACGTGCCTCTACCTTTCAACTGCTTAATCTCTCCATAGCTGTTTGTATGTATGTGTGTGTCCACTGGTGAATTTGTGTGCGTGTCTCTGTATCTGTGTGTGTGTGTGTGTGTGTGTGTGTGTACATGTGTGTCTGTATTTGTGTGTGTGTGTGTGTGTGTGTGTGTGTGTGTGTGTGTGTGTGTGTGTGTGTGTGTGTGTGTGTGTGTGTGTGTGTGTGTGTGTGTGTAACAGATTAATAACAGTGGACACTCGTACTGGGGTGAGTGCAAGCAGATTGCTCCCACTGTCTAGTTCATTGTAGAGGCGCAGTAGTAAGTTACATTTGTTTGTTATGCCACACTTGTGTTGCTTTTACACATCCTTTGGTGTTGGTGCTTGTATTTTTCAGGAACGAGGAGGCAGATGAATCTCTCTTTAATCATGCTGCTACCACTGAACCACCACAGATTCAGGTTGGACTTGGGTGAGTAAGAATAAGCCTGACTGCTAACTTCTCAAATTTGAATTTCCAAGATGACCATACAAAAGCACTGTATAATTGACAATCAGTGAGTTGTTTATTGCACCTCTAATTTTGATTTTAAAATGTTTACTGTACACAATGTGTGTTCTTTAAAGGTTCCTTCATCTTTTATTTTCTGACCTTTCCTTATTAGAGCGACCTCCCGCCTCTGCCCATCTCAGAGTCTTAGATGCTTTTCTTTTGGCAGAGATAATAGTATTTACTCAATTTATGTCTAAATTCTCTGTTCAGAATTCTTGTAAAAGACAATCATGGGTACAGATGTCACAGACAGCATTACATTGTAGAGTAGCAACATTTGTCATGGAGGCAAGCACTAAAATACAAGCCTCAACCGAAAGTACATTGTAAGAGTTGAGAACTCCAGGAACTGTTAGATGCAGCACCATACTATGCCATACATACTCCAGAAGTCAAACAGGCCATTCTGGGAATGGTGTCCTGTGGACGGGTTACAATAGTGGTGGTGGTGGTGTTGGTGGGGTAAGATACCCAAAAGTTGGCTGCAGATGACTTTTTGAGTAAGGATAGTCATGTTGAACCAAAAATCTGACCACAGCTTGGAGTGAGAAATATGGCACTTGCTATTTTTTTAATTTTGAGGTATACATTCTTGACATACAGCAGTTAGTCAATGTTTTTTGAAACTAATGCTTGCATATTTCCATTGCTTAAAATCATCACATTTAAAACATAAGCAGACTGATCTATGTATGTAGTATAGGCAAGGAATATTGTGAAAGAGTCAACTGCAGAGAGAAACAAAGAGGATGTAGGTTCTACTAGTATCAGATCTACCAGATGTGTAAACTTTTGCCTTGCCTTGAATATGTGATGGCAGAGGCTGAGTATTTGCAATTGCAAGCCTGAGGACTAGAACATCTTTGTCACTGTGTAGGTACTGCATCAAGTTTTCAGGCTGTTAATGCCAGCTGCGGCTCAATGTTCTATTTCTGTACTGCAAAGACCTTAAGTCGTTCCTGCATACTACACTGTTTTGTTTTTGTTGGTCTACTTTTACCTTTGGTCATGGCTGAAAATGGTTTTTGGATGTGTTCACTTACCCATTTAAAAAACAAACATGGGAGAGTTTAAAAGTCTAAAAGTGGAGATATTCAGAGGGAGAGAGATCTGTTTCCTAGGAAATCATCCTGTTTGTAATGTCATGCACAAACACACAGATTTTGGCAGGTGTCCAAGAAGCTGTTTGCTGGACCACTGTCATTTTGCATTCAATTTTTTTTAAATATTGCTGTAAACAGATGATGTGCTGACTCTGATCCCTTTAGTAGTACTAAACAGCAGTTGAAAACTGATTTCTTCTGTCTTTAAAACTGGGTGAAGAACAACAAGCAGTCCATAAACTTTACAAAAACAGTCTATATGTTTTTTGGTACTAATAAGAAACTAAATTCAAATTATATTTGGTAAGATTCTTGATTTGCTCAAAAGCAAACTACAAAAGCATGATAAATACAAATATTTGGATGTCTGGATGGACCCAGCTCTTTCATTTAAAGACCACGTAGAACAAATGGTTGATAATTTAACTATATAGTTAAAAATCCTTCTGTACTATATTAAGTCATGTGATACCTGATTCTAGGCAGGTATAGTTAGAAATACCTTATTATCTAAACTGAAGTAGGGTTTACCAGAAATTGCCCTTAAGTGTCTATAATACTCACTGGCTCCATATGTCTACATGTGCACATAATACATACTGCTACCACCCCCAATACAGGCTAAATGTAATGGCATGAACCCATAACCTATGTACAGGTCAGGCATAAAAATAATCCTTAAGTCTGCCAAGACCACCATTTAGTATGGCAAAGAAGAAGAAAAACAAAGCTTCAGAGAGATTGTTCCAGCAAACTGGAATCAATTACCTACAGATATGAGAAATGAGACTGAATGCGCAAACACTTTTGGAGTAAACTAATATCAACCTTAAAGGGGCCTTTTCCTGCAGCTGGTTCAGTGATAACTGAAAATGAGCATCACCTTCATTGCCCATCATTAATCTGTTAAACCAAACTTTTTATTCTCTTTATTACTCCTTACAAAGTTAATATACAGTCGAATAAATTTATTTAACACTTGCATATCAAGCCATTCTGATCTAATGCACATATTTATCCTACAGTACCTCGATCTACTATTTACATTCACTTATCCAAAGAAAAAAGTATTTTACACGTTCTATTAAGTTTAGTTGTGTATCTACTAGTTTAACATTTAACTAATGGACATTCATTTTACTGAGTCACAACTAATTACCTTTGACATTTGCTTTTTAAACCACCTTTACCTCATACTGCTTGGTGTTACCTAGTCTCTAAATCAGTGCTGGTAAATGCTGCTGTTGTAGATTACATCATTCCTTTATTTTTCACTAGGAACTGGCCTGTAAGACTTCCTGTAACCAAATAGGTTAAGTTTGCAAAGTTTAATAATAAAAGGACTTTACTGCCATTTGATATTGTAATAATTTAAGCAGAATTTCAAGATCCTGCAAATTTTGAAAACTGTAAATGCATGATGTAATTGTATCTGCTAAAGCATTTAAAAGTTGTAACTGTTGCTAGACTGTTTGTATTATGCACAACGTTGTAGTATGGTGTTGATATTCAATTTACTGTTACAAACTCATATTTATAGTATAGTTCTTCTTCATATTGCCATGTAACTGGGATTTGGCTAAAAGATGTCTTTGGAACAGCCTACTTACCCGGTTCACAAATTAAAAAAAAAAAAGAAAAACAACCATGGTGAGCAAAAGAGAAAGATCCCACAAGGTTGAAAGCATGTCTTGCACAACTGCACTATAACAATAGAACTAATAATTATAAAAGCATTCTGTGACTTGTAAATTCAGGGTGTTGAGGTCAGGGAGATTTATTGCATTCTTGCACTTGTCTTTTGTTGTATGGTAGATCTCCTGTGCATGGTAAAGACACCTGCACAGAATTGCGTATGTGTTTATTTTTAATGGGCTTTTTATCTCAAGCTTTGTAGTAAAACATGTTGCATAATACTGCTTTTGTGGAAATTATTTAAATGTATTACAGGAGCCTAATGTTTAACTTTTTTTTATTTAAGGTATGATGTTGGCAGTGAATGTCTTATTGTCCATATACTGCAAATGAAGCACTTCTGGTCTCCCACTACAGAAGGCTGCCAAATGTAAGTTGGATGTAGAAAGTAAAAAAAATTGGTTTGACTGTGACCTTAACTACCTTAATCAAGTGTCTGTTATTCTGAAATGTCTTTACTTCCTCTTTCTGTGCAATTTAAGCAAAAAATTCAAGATTATGTATAAGAATACAAACCATTTAACAGACGTAGGCTGTGTAGTGTTTAGAGTGTGCAAAGTTTTAGAGCTGACCTATTACAGTTTCTGTTTTTGCACTCTAACTTATTATGTCCTCTTTATAAAGTTGCTTTTTGTTTTGCACTGCAGCATCTCCAAAGTAATCTTCTGCTTTATGCCCTTTTCTATAAAAAAAATGGTTTACTTCTTTCCTCACCTCTCCTGCCCCTCTCCCTGCTTTGTGAAACTGCTTTTTTCTTTCTGTACCTCATTATAATCAATGCTTCCTCTCTTTCCAGTTTGTAATTTTTCATTTCAAGTTCTTTTGAGATCATGCTCATTTTTGTCATCCCACCTTTCATTCAAGGAATCAGTAACAAGGTGAGTTATTGTCTCACTCATTACTGTTTCCTCATAGTTCATTTTATTTGTATACCTCAGCCGTTCCTCTTCTCTATTTTTTCTGTATCTTTTTTTTTTTCTGGCTCTGTGAGCATCATGATGCTGTCACAGTGCATTTGTTTCCCATCACTGTGGTGAGAGCAATGTATAGTGCAGCCATCATACCAGCAACCATGAAAGCTGTTTTCTATTTTGGCCTCCAACACGAACACGCACATGCCATATAAAGGTTACCGCCATTGGGTTGGAATCACAAAGTCCACACTCCCTAGACTTATGGCCAATGGTTGCTTGCAAAACTTCCCTTTCATGGGAGCAGGTTGGCCATCTGGGACTGTCACCATTTTCCCCTCAGGATGGAGAAGCTGGCATAAGCTGCTCATTCTCACCTTTCCCAGCACAGCTCTTCCACTGCCCATGCCATTGTTTGATCTTAGGTAATCTGAGTCATAATCAAGGCCTCAACCCTTTACATCCCAAAACCAGGCTTCTGTGTTTTCATTTTGCTTTATGTGAGTCTCACTTTATTATAGCACTTAATCTCCTGGACCATTTTTGAATTTATATGCTGAATTCTTTTCAGTAATAACATGACATAACTTGAGTGCTTGTTACAGTCTAGCATTTTTTGTTGGTTTAATAGACAGAGTTTACCAGTTAATACTGCCAAACCAAACTCCTCATTGTATTATGCAACTCAAAAATGCACTTTCTTTTCCTTATTATTTGCAGTATCTCTGAACCATGGTGTTCTTTCATAAACCAGGTTGTGTGGAGCAAGTATGTGAAAATATATCTAGTGCTTTCTCTGTTTTTCTACATATATGTTGAATTGTCTGTCAGTAAAAAGTTTTACACACCATAAGCTTATGTATATTTCAGACCACCTCACACCAGTAGCATGACAGTCTAGAACCAAGAATATGCTCACCCCTAAAATGGAGTATGTACTTTTTATGATTTCACTGTACAGCTTGCGAAACACTTTTATTACAAAGGGCCATCATTGTTTTATTAAACTTGCAGATACATAGAGCTCATCACTACATTCTCTGTAATTCCACAGGTATTCTGCATGAACCATAAAGTGATATCTTTTGTTTTTTTAGCCAACTTACATAAACTGCTATATTCTGGCAAGGATTCAGAAACAGGCCCAATTGTGAGAGTGGTAAGGCTGCAGCAAAAAAATTGCCTTTTAGTGCAATGGCAGAAGCCAACAATTCAGAGACACATTAGCCTCATCAAGGAAAGACCTAATTATGAGCTAATTTGCTTGTCTCTGACTTGGTAATTACTACATGCACTAACAATTCCTTGTCAGCTGCACTTGCTATAATCCCTTCTGGCATCCACTACATACACATCCAAAAACACACACATAAACATGCACACACACACACACACACACACACACACACACACACACACACACACACACACACACACACACACACACCACCATACCTCTTAACCTGTCCTTGAGTTAACAGAATGTCCCTAATGTTGTCTCTAATTTTCCCCACCCCTAGTAAGTCATGAATGATTACAGTCAATCAGTAATGTCAGACATTAGAGTTCATTCTTCTTATTGTTCTGAAATGCATCGTGATGCAACACCAATTCCTGTATTAACTCAATAAGAGGAATAGAGTAATATTTAAAAAGATTCCATGGTGTTGTCTAGTGCTCCCCCTGGCTTTATAGATTATCCAGAAGCCTTGAGCATGTTCCTGGAAAGAGACATACCCTTATAGTCAGTCAGTAATGCCAGGCATTAGAGTTTTATAATGTTTTGTTCTCATTTGCAGGTTCTTGCTGCACACCTTGTTATTCTGTTATCTTTTACAGCAAATATCTGTAATATTTAAAATTATTCCCTGATGTCTAGTTTCACCCTTCTCCCAGATGTCATTCACTGCTTGTTAATCTGAGAAGGAGTTCAAAGGTAAGGCAGCTACCCAGCCTCACACACATTCTGGATTCTAGTAAATATGCACGATTGCATTAATAAAAACAGGAAAATATTTAATGATTTTCCAAGTATTAGAGTGTCTGTGGGACATGGTCCTTTATATAGTTATAGACTTAGATATAATTAAATAACAGTTGGGAGAGGAAATGCCACAAATTGAGTTACAGCACTGAGTTAAGAGGCATATCCAGATGTAGCAATGTAAATACATATTATCTGGATATACTGCAGTCATAAGAGGTTCTGGAACTGTTAGATGTCATGGCAATTATAATTGTAACACCAAAGAGACAGTTTATTTGGCAAGATGTAAAATATGCTCAGTGTACTACTTTGGGAAAAACTGAAAGGGTGCTAAGGAAGAGAGTTCATGAGCATGTTTGATATATCTAAGAGGGA
Organism: Protopterus annectens; assembly: GCF_019279795.1. Taxonomy (NCBI): domain Eukaryota; kingdom Metazoa; phylum Chordata; order Ceratodontiformes; family Protopteridae; genus Protopterus; species Protopterus annectens. Next base: position 728,469,797 of record NC_056735.1, read on the forward strand.
TTTGAACTATGGATTAAGTAAGCATGCTATTGTCCTATAAGGATTTTAAAATGTTTCATTTTTTTTTATTTAGAAAAGATTATGAAGGCTCCTAGAGGCAGACAATGGGAAGATAATCATGGGGTTAAGTAAGCTTAAATGGCAAATTAGATTACATGCTGATGCTAGTCCAGGAGTTAATGACAGAATTTCATCAGCAGTTAAATTTAAGGGCAGATTATAATATAAGTGCTTCATAAGCAATAATGTAATAAATTATTAATCAAACATTTAATGTACTAATATAGTTATGTTATTTAGGAATGTTTTTAGAAATGTATATACTTTAATGTTTAACCTTATAGGTTTTGCGTAAGAGTTTTATGTTATATGTGATTTTTTTTTTTTATATATATAAGTATGTGAAATGATGTTATGAGCATGTGCTGAAATGAAGTGACTTGATTGTTTTTTTGCACTTTTAATAGAGTTGAGGATATGATGCTACAGATTCTGAACAGGTCACAGCCAACAGCTGCAGACTGGCATCAGCATTCATTGACCTTTTGCATGGCAGCATGCACTTTCTGTCAAACATAGACTGTTTTGCCATAAAGTTTTTCTAACTGTCAGTTTATCAGTTAGTGGATCAGTTTTAAGCATACTGCTTTTCCACTCTTTACATTTACTAGGGACATTTCCATAGATTTTCCACAAATCACAGATTATTTACTATTACAGTATTACAGTTCATTGATTTCAGTTTTGCATTTAAACTGCATCAACTTACTTGACTTAGTAATTTCTTTCTGGAGTACATGCTTTATATTGAAGTAACATTTTTAATAAGCTTAGTTCATTCACTGTGCATATCTTAGTAAGCAGTCGTCCATTTATTTAATATTACTTTACCAAGACACTTAACAATACTAAGAAACTTAAATATTTTAATAGTGTAGTTGGATAGAAAGTAAATGAAGCAAAACCAAAGGCTATAGTAATGAACTATGTCCCAAAACCTGACTTGATGCACTCTGTCTTTTTGTGGTATCATGACAGGATACGATATTTGGGGATTTGGCAGAAATGGGATGTTGAGTAAGCATCTAAGTAAATGTCAGAGGAAACTACTCAAAAGATTATAAATAAGACAATGGAAACTGTATTTATGGACATTGAATAAGACCCAAGTGAGTAAGATGTTTTTGTACACATTGATTCTATATGTAAGTCAGGTTAATTCAGCATCACAACCGAAACTGACTAGACTGAAAATAGCCCACAACGGCAGGTAGCCTAGTGCTTACCTTTGAACCAGTATGTATCGCCTTAGAGACTAAATGTGAAAAAATATTAAAATAAATGAAATTAAGGAGTTCTTTTGGGACAACAAAAGGGAAAAGGTAAGGAAAAACTAATACTTAGAAACGAACAGGATGGATTAGGGCTTCCACAATTGGAGGCATACTATCATGTCACACAACATAGATTAATGTATTTGATTCAGGTAAGATTATATGCACATATAGAAGCACATGATAGATATCACGCCCAATGAAGTAAGATAGGCATTTAGGCAGTTCCAGTAAATTAATATAAATAACATTTTGTATAACTTTATATACATAAAAATTAAGCAAATCTTTATATTAAAGGTAATTAGATCCTTGAAAAATAGAATAACTTCAATATGTTATACCATATAGTTATAAGAAAGACACAGGAAAAAATCATGAGCATTTTAAGAAAAGAGGAGAAAAAGAACCAAGATTTTGGGTACAGGTTATAAAAGAAATTGCAGTAATAAAATGTGGTAAAGCCAGACAAGATTTGGGGACGGGTTATTGAACTTTCATTTATAGGTCTAATGTTAGAGTTCAAGGAAGATATGCAGGGGTTGGAAGGTTAGTTTTGGTAATCTACATATAGTAGAGTTTATAACTGAGGTAGAGCAGAAATAAATGACCAGAAATGAGTGATAAGAAGAGTACATAAGGCAATATTAGATTTGAGAAGAAAAATCTACAAAGGTTAAATAGCATGGAGTGGTTGATTAAATATACATATTATAGATGAGCAAATGGAGAAAAAATGAATTTTGTCATAGAAGTGTTTACACAAATATTTCTATATTCCTGTGAAAGTTGAAAAATATCCTCACAAGACAAGAAGCATATATTGGTGATGGTTCAGAAAGGGGTTTTTGGGAGCATATATTCTGGTAATGCAAGTAGTTGCTTTGCTACAGAATGATTTGAGTAACATGCTAAGATAATTTAACCTCATTGTAGAGACGTTTTTGTTGAGTTGCTGTAAAATAATGCACTAAAGAAGTGAAAGTGTTACTATTGTTAGTATTGATAGTGGCTTAAAAAGCTATAACTAGAAAATGGAAAGACAGAGACAAACTATAAGTAAGAGGGGTGAAAAAATGATTACAGAGTTTAAAAAATGTGGAAGTAGGAACTATCAGAGATCAGAAACACAACTTCATTGTAATAAAAATGGGCTAGATACGATGTTGTCTTGTAGTTTGAAGATTATGATACAGAGCAGAGTACCTAAGATGTGTGTCTAGTTAATAAAGTAGATCCCAATCCAAGTTGAGAAATCAGTATTGTAGCCAGTAATACTTGTAGTTGAGTGCAAATAAAATGATATATTCACTAATTAATTTGTAATCTCAAATTGGGTTGTAAATAGTTAATTTATAAGTTTAACTGTTTTTTCTAATGAGCAATATTAAATAAAACATGGGATTAAGACTGAATTGTGATACTTGATTTGCATATTTAACAATGCCAAGTTATTGATTATTGAATGTAAGCACTGCCTGTCTGACATGAGACAGTTTTATGAGTATTGTATGAGCGTATAATTACAAAATGATTGTACCATCAGTTGCTGCCGAATTATCAAGTGCACTATGCTTGGGGACTGCACAGAGTATTACACTGAAAAAAAAGTTTTTAATAAAGTATTTACATTGCTAAAAATAAAACAATATTCTACTTCTTAAAAAAGCACTTTAACAGTATTTATTATTTGGTCATTCTGACACTGCTAGACGTGCCATTCACTTCTTTTTTTAAGCTGGTTTAACAAATAATTGCTTTTACTTCTCTCTGATTCAGTGTTTTGCTTCTGTCACTCTCTTTCTCTCTGGGTGTGACAAAAAAGATTTACTCTTTCATTCAAGTAGAAATTAACTGAGCAATGTGCTTTGAATTTCACTGTTATTAAACTAGCAGTAACTTGACAGAATTTACTGTTTGCCCAAAGAGAAAAAGTAACAATTCCTCATGATATATACACATGACTCTCATTTTCTACAGATGGGGAAATCACCTCATAATGAATTTGCATTTACAGCCACCAATGTAAGAATCAACATATGTTATAGCTTGATGTAGTGAAACCAAACTTTGCCCACATTCTTCACCAATGTAATATTAGCAAACACTCTGGACACTAACTGTGTGGATTCAGTGTCATTTATTTAAAGTTACTTTTTGCAGTGCAGATTATTTACAATGCCATCACCAACTATACCATGTTATAGAGAATACTCACATTTTACTTCAGGTAAATGACTCAGATTTCAGTGCAGATAACCTGTAGTCCAATGCCTATATCACTTGAAAGGATGAAGTGTGTAGTACTCAGTCTGTCATGCTCTACAGGCCGACGCCTATGTATCTGTCCAGAACATTTCCCACCTTTGTCTGAAAACTCTCTCGCCTTCCTTTCTTTTTTTTCTTCCTCATTTGTAAGGGGGTGAGGGATTCTCCACTTAGGCAGGTAGGAATTGTCCTCTTTCAAGATTGCCTCAAAACTGTAACTCCACACATTTTACAGCTGATTGGTTGGGCATTCTGGCATTGTCCACGTAGTGCATATATAGTATTAACTTTTAAACATACACTAATTGTACATCTCCCTAAACCACAGGGAGAAACAGATTGCCAACCTATGCCCACTAGCAAAACTTCTTGAATAAGATCATTTTTGAAGAGACACTAGAATATCTTTCTAAGTATGATATACTAGCTGTGAAGCAACACAGTTTCTGTCCCAATTATAGTACCTTAAATATGCTATATATGCTCACTGATAAAATTTACAACAATATGGATCAAGATCTGATGACATGTACAATATTTCATTATCTCAAAAGAGCCTTCAAAACAATCAATTGAGAGCAATATGGTTGAAGGCCTGATGACCTGTAAAATATTTCTTTATCTCAAAATAGCCATCAAAACAGTCAGCTGAGAGTAGTTACAGACATCATATTATCTCCATAGGTTATAGAATAGTTTTACAAATACCTATCCAGTAGACACTTCATTGTATATAGAGCTTGTGATTCCTCAGTAAATGGAAAACATTTCCTGCAGAGTACTGCAAGGATCAGCAGTTGGACCACTTCTGTTCTCATTGTCTGTTAACAGTTTTCCTTGGGACATCCTATCACTTGACTACATAATGTATGCAGATGATGTAGTGTCCACTAGGCATGGGAAGTCACCTCATGAAATCTCTACAAAGTTGCAGTTTGATTTTGAAGTACCTTGCAATTATTTATTTAACAAAAAAATTGTAAATACCAGCAAGACTCCTATCATGTTGTTTGCTATAGCTTGAAAAATTGAATATACCCTCATGCCTGCTATCACTGATCTTCTTTTTAACATTTTGTCTACAACAGTTTAATGCAATTCAAGTTCACTGGTAGGACTGTATTATTGGTGTAATATCCAAGCTCCTTACTGCTAAGTGTATCAACCACATCTTCTTTCTCTTATAAACTGGTAATAGCCAATTTTATTAAGCTAGTAGTAGCCAATTTTATTTAGCACTTGTTTGCATCATGTCTTGTAAATACCCAACAGATAATTAAGCTAGTCACCCTTTCCTTCGATTTTAATTGTCCAGCTAATCCCTACTAATAGTACTTAACATCTATTCTCTCTACTCTTATTAGGAGGTACTCCATTACCTGAATTCTGCCTCTGCCTTAGTTGACTCAGTGAACCCCAAGCCAAGTTTGACCTCTGGGAATTTATAATCCTATTGGTGAAATTCCGGACCTACTATTCTGGAGCCTCGTCCTCTTATAGTGAATGTATGTGATTTGGTATTGCTCCTGTGATTTCTGTCTGTGTACCTTCGTCTCTGTTCCAGTTCCAAAGTACATCACCCCCTCTTGTCTCCCAAGCACACTTCAGTTCATATCCCCTTAATTTCCCGTTCTTCAGTCTAACATCCCCTGTTTCCTTTTACTGATAGCCTTTGTAACAATTAGGGTTAGAGCCTGCCAATATTATTTTCCCCTCTAGCTTTATTACTCTGACCTCCATATAAAACATCTTAGTTGTTCCTATATTCCTTCTCCGCTTCCATTACCTACTTGTCCTTCTATCCCTCTCCTACTAATACCCTATAAAAACACCCCCTGTATTCCAGCTCTATTTGTCAGACATAGCTTACCTTACTGATTGTTTTCTTCTTCAGTGCTGCGCAAGGAGGCTGGGCCATCCCTCTCCATTCCCCTTGCTTCACTCAGGCTCAGTCTGCTCGCCTACCATACCCCCATTCCCGTCCACCCCCACGTCAATTAGATTTATACCTAGCAACCCTTCCCACATACCCTGCAATCACCCATCCAGACCACACCTACATGTGTTAATTGAAGATCACAATTTACTCCACACATACTCCACATCACTAGTAGTTAAATATATTAATTAAGCCCCTGCTGCAAATAGACTCTTACTCACTCATATAACCTCTTCGCTACCAATAGACCCTATACTAACACACTACTCTTGTTATGCACACAATAGTCTCATTCTAACTGCCTTTCCTCACCATGAGCTACTTTCAAATAACTCTCCTCCACACTGTCATGCTGGAATCTTACTGCTCTTATGTTTCATCACATCATACCATATTATTCTACAAAATACTAATTCTCATTCCTGGCATACCTAAGCAATCCTACATACTATACTATAATACCTACTCCGTTCTCCATCACCAACACTGACTATCATCTAAAAAGATTCCTTCTACCAAGGAACTTTTCTCCCAACTCTCAAAGAAATGAAAAACTAATTAATACAATTATGAAACTCTACTCATACATTCTTAATCTGTTAGGTCAATCCGGGGACATACACCCCAACCCTGGCCCCATGTCAACATGCAATGTAATAAGTAGCTCAAACACTATCAACATAGGACCACTACACCAAAACAATAAGTCATCTCTACTCCTCCCTAACATGAACGCAAGAAGTATTGCTAATAAAATTCATGACCTGCATGTCCTACTATCTCATTAATCCCCAGATGTAGTAATATTAACCGAAACATGGCTTAAACCCAACAATAACAACAGTGAAGTAGCAGCTTCTGGTTATAATATTCTGCATAAAGACAGGTTAACAAGAAAGGGTGGAAGAGTAGCAATCCTCTCCAAAAATCACCTAATACTTGACCATCAATATATATCTATCCCTGACTTTGATAATTCTGAACTTCTGTTTGCCAAATTAAAGATTAACCCCAAAAAGCACATTAACATCATAGGAGGTTATATTCCACCTGGTAGAAATATCCCCACCTTGGAAAATTTATTCCATTGGATCACCACATCACTACCACAAGAAACTATCCTGCTAGGTGACTTCAATATTGATGGCTGAACTGCTCCTCACAAAATCCAGCAGACCACCTTAACCTCCAAAGTTAAATGCCAAAAAATGCATAGTCATACCCTTCGGGAAAAACAAGGTTACCCCTAGCTACCAAATAGGTGGCACTGAGCACAGAAGAGGAAGAGGGACTCAGGACTCAGGTTGATAGTAGTGTGTCTGTCATTCGATGTAGCCAAAGCCAAAGTAGTTAGGAAGACCTTCTACATTGCCCATTATCATGAAGGGGATTCTCCATCAGATCAAAGGACTCATCAGTCTCCTGTACTCATCCATCAGACTCATGATTGATGTTGACCCCCCCCCATTGAATGTATCTGACCCGACACTTGCAGCAGCTTGAGAGGCCACAAAAGTTCCTCACCAAAACCAAAAGGGGTCTCAAACATCTGTCCTATGCTGTCGACTGAAAAGAACTCCAGCTCTTTCAGTCGCCATCGCTTGCCCAGAGGCCTAACATTTGCCTAACATACAAGGCCATGTCAAACCATGTCATGATGAATATGCTTTCTAGGCAGAATTCAGATCGATCCACGGAGACCACAAGGCGAGACTTTTAAGCATGACACTTCAAGGGATAGATTCATCACCCAAAGACTCCCCCTCAGGATAATGTCAATCCTGCAAATGTGCGGCAGATGTGGAGAGAATGCCCTGCATATGAAATCTTGACCAATGGATGGAGATCAAAAGATGGGAGATAGATTATATAAGGAGTGGGAGATATACATACAGAATAACAGCTCGATAGAGTAGGACAGAGGTAATGCCAAGGTAAGGGGTATATTCCCCATAAATCAAGGGGGGCATAAGCCACAAAACTATGGGCTAGGCTTCTATGCCTATATGAACCTATGAACCTATAAGATTCTTCCAACTAATCACATCTCCTACTAGGACTGAAAAATCTTCTAAACGACAGTCAATCCTTGACTGGATTTTTGTTAGCAGTCCTTCCCTAGCATTTCAAACAGGCTGTATTCCCAGTAGCCTAAGTGACCATCACCCAAGCTTTCTACTTCAAGCATGCACTCCCCAATCCATCCAGACCACATACTGCTAATCAGAGACAAAAGAAACTTTAACTCAAGCAATTTCATTTCTGCAGTAAATAGTTGCAACTGGGATTCACTAAAACAACTATCACTAGAGGATGCAATAAGCACCTCCAATACTACCTTCCTAAATGTAGTAAACCACCACTCGCCACACAGACCTATCAGAATTAAACCCAATTATGCACCTTGGCTGACTAAAGAATGTAGATCACTATTAAAGGCTAAAGACAAGGCATGGGAACATCTTCACAAAAATAAAACCCAACTAGCTGGACAAAAATTACTTGAGTTGCATAACAAAGCAAAGAAATTAGTGAAATCAGATAAAATCAACTACTAGCACAACATTCAGAATATACATTCAAAACAGCTTCAAAAATTTTGGACAGCTATCAATAACATACTTCATCCAGGTAATTCAGCTACCCCTAACCTAACAACAATTAACAATTCTAACAATATAGCAAACCAGTTCAATAAATACTTTACAGAAACTATTCAAGCCCTGGCAAACTCTCAGAATAACATCAACAACCCCACATCTCCGCTTCCCCAACTAAGTACCTCCTCCCATAATAATATCCCACACTTTAGCTTACACCCAGTATCTGTTAAATACATTTAAAAAACCCTTAAAAAAAACTGAAATCAACCACATTAGCTGCAATTAATCTTTCTGCTGACTTTCTAAAAATTGCCACTGATGCTATATCTTACCCAGTAGTCATTCTTATAAACAGGTCCATATCTGAAAATCATGTTCCCAGTATTTGGAAAACCTCCCACATACTGCCACTACACAAAGGAGGTAATTCCACAGACTTCACAAATTACCATCCTATTCCCATCCTATCAACCTTGTCCAAAATACTAGAAAGAGTAGTCCATACCCAATTAATGAACCACCTTCTCACTCACAAACTGTTATCACACACTCAACATGACTTTCGACCATATCACAGCACCACTACCGCACTAATGTCCTTTACTAATATTGTTAAGCAACATAGGAATAATGGACAGTATGTATCTTCAATATTCTTAGACCTGTCCAAAGCCTTTGATATAGTAGATCACAATAAACTTATTACATTCTCTCCACCTTAAACATTAGTAACTGTAGTATCACATGGTTCCAAAACTACATAACTGGGTGACTACAAGCCGTTCAGTGGCAAAATCAACTCTCCCCTCTTCTCACAGTTCTCGAAGGGGTTCCTCAAGGCTCCATCTTAGGTCCTCTACTTTTCTGTATATTTACCAACCAACTCAGCACCTCCACACCTCATTCTTCTGTAGTTCAATATGCAGACGACTCTACCCTAATATGTGCAGCTCCACACTACAAGATCTCCATACCTTAATCCAAGATTCTTTCCTGTCTGTCAAAACATAGCTCACTAACTCCAAACTCATTCTAAATCCTAATAAAACTTAACTCCTTCTCTTCAGCTTAATTAGACATCTCTCATCTTCACACTTATTTACTATCTTGTCCGAAAATAAAACCGTGATCAACACAGTACCACACACTAAACTGCTTGGGGTAGAAATTGACAATAACCTAAAATTTGGTATACACATAGCCCAAGCCATCAAGAAGGTCCACAAGAAACTTGGTCTCGAATACCGTAACAAACTATTTCTAACAAAAACCACAAAAGCTACCATAGCCCATACACACCTCCAATTAACCCTCCTCTGTGCCTCCACAATACTAGCCAACCTTTGCAAAACAGACTTAATCAAACTAGAAACTTGCTATAATAAAACAGCAAAATTTACAACACCTCCTATAGGTCACATCACTGTACATGTCTTAAACAACTAAATTGGCTTGAACTTCCTTACCTTCCATGCTTTAACCAACTTCCCCTTGCACACACAATTCTTCAACAACATGATAAAACTCCTGCTCTCCAAAATATTATACTTTCATACAAAAGCCCTCGCTGTCTCCTCTCTGGTAACCTATACCTTTTAGACACAACCAAGGCCAACAACCTTGCAGGGAATTCTCTCTTCTCAAACTACATTCCTAAAATATGGAATAAACTTCCAACCCTTGTAACTGCAAATAGCTTCATTTCACAATTTAATAGGCTTCTTAAGTCATACTTCAAAGACACTTGGCTATGCCCTTGTAACACTCCTGGATAGACACCCCCCCTTACTCTCTCTACTAACCTGTAGGTAAACTGCCTTTATGTATCTCTAAATTGTATTGCTTACTGTGGTTGATACAGTCCTTATTGAATGCTCATGTGAATGTATCTAACTGTAGAGCTTATTCTTTACATATCTCATCTTTAATAGTAAGGTAATTCATGGAATAGACATTTGTGAATCTCTGCTTAAATCGTTTAACTTTATTCACTGTTTCTCCCATATGTGTCTATGAAAATGTACTACTTTTTACTGCTGCTTTCTTCTTGTCTATGTGTTTGCTATTCCTGGTATTTGTGTTTGTATTTCAAAATTGTACATTTTTATTACTGGAGTTTTCTCCACGGGTCTCAGATGAAAAAGGACCTGTGCCCAGTGGGACTTTCCCAGTAAACAAATATAAAATAAAAAATAAAATAAAATAAAAATAGAGATATAGGAATTGTTTGATCCAGTTCTCTCTCTTTCCTCTCATATAGAGATCCAAGTTAACAAAGTATTAGGACAACTTATAACACATACAATCTCCTTATTCAGGAACCCAGATGCTCCACAGTCATCAGTGTACTTATTCCTAAGATCGGATACAGATTGCTTGTTTCTGTTGTAAACTTAATTGCTAACACAACATCATTACAAATCACCAAGAGTGAAGTACTACACTTGACCAACCTAGCTAACAATAAAAAAACACCGCTGCACTACAGTAAAGAATGGTAGATGGCTTACAGTTTTAGGAAGAAATGCACTGCTGCTTGGCATTGTCATTTACAAGCTCCATGCTTTCCACCTTTAAAAACTAGACTCTTTACTAGGGATTGTAACTGTACTCTTAGAAATACAGTTAGACAGACCCCCTTACAAATTAGCCACTACTGAAAAAGCCTTCGCTAGAAATGCACCTTCCATTTAGAACAAATTCTCAGAAGGAATAAAATAAGTGAAAAAAACTTACTAGTGTCAAACTACAACTAAACATATCTGATAATGTAGCATTCCTGGAAGTGCTTCAGAGATGTAGGCTAGAAAACACCTATAAGGGAAGGGGCAATTATATGCCAAGAAATTCTCTATAGTGCCTTTTGGGAAAACTGCCACCAAGGTTAATTACTTCATTGATAGGGCACCCATAAGAGCTGACCCAGTAGACAGGGAGCTGGAAACATATGTAGACAGTAAACTGGCCTTTGAACAACATGTGGCCAAGGTTGTAAGAAAATAATTCTGTATCACCCAGCTTATATGTAAAGGCATGGCGTCCAGGTCCAAGGACTCTAACTTTATGCAGCCTTTGCCATACCCATCACTGAGTATAGTGCTTCCTTCGGCATGTACCTGACCAGGCATATGCAACAGTTGGAATGCCCTCAAATAGTCCTTACCAGAACAATCCAGGCTGTATAACACATTGTTCTATACAGATTGCCTTAAAGCCCAATCTCTTTACTCTGTCTCTTACAGGTTACTAAGAGGCAATCTATGCCTGGCATACTAGACATCCTCGAATCCAGCTCTGATGGACTTTTTACACATCCACAAAATGAACAGCATCAGAACCACTAGATCCAATGATTTAAATTTTGCTTGTGACTTAAATAAGACACATTGGTGAAACAGATATGTGTCTAAGTGGATACCTATGTTCTGGAACAGGCACCCCATCAATGGGAAGCAGAGTTCATCTCTAACCCTATTTAAGTGTAACCTTGACCAATGGATGGGAAATCAGAAATTCACCCTGAAGCTTCACCCAATGTCTCTGATAGACAGAGGCAGACAGTTATGCCCAAACTAACATACTGTCCCTCATAACTTCTAGAAACTTCTTTACTAACATACCCCTCGTAATAAATGCACATGATAAATAGGGACACAATTGGGTTGGATTGCATGGCTAGGCTTATAAAGGCCCTGGTGTTCATTAGCCTAGTATATTACTATGAACCTTTATATTCCATCTGTTGGCTTTATTATATTCACTGAAATGCTTCTTTTGGAAAGGGACTGTAAGTTAAGTTGCTGTGTAAGTAGTGAACTGTATATACCTGAAAATTCAAAATGTTCTGTTCTTAAATAAAAATTCAATCATGTACTGCATCTACAACTGTGCCACTGCCAATGCCTAAGTAAATAGTTTTACATTTATGTTGTGTTACAATATCTGGCCTCTGTGGCCCAGGTCGTGACATAAAAGGGTCCATGAACCAAACCAGTTCACCTACCCTGTTAACAAATGTTAAATGCATAAAAATTATATATATGCAATTACAATATATATATATATATATATATATATATATATATATATATATATATACTTGTGCGTGTGTGTGTATATGTAACATGTACATACACATGCATATGCAATGTGTATGCATATGTGACTATATACTTGTGTGTGTGTGTGTAACATAATATCCAAGCCAAATGATAAAAAAGCCACATAGATGTGCCCTTTTTTTGAGCTCTTCATTACAGCATAATTGGATTGTTTGGCTATACTTTGGAAAGACAAGAGTTTAAGAGAAATCCTGAAGTCTTTAAACATTAAGGTCTCTGCAAAATATCATGGATAACCTCCAAGTCATAGGGTAAAAAGGTCACACAGATAAACCGTTTTGTAAAAACTCCAAGGAAAACATAGCTAAGCTGGAGTCTTCATTGTATAAAAGGCCTGTGGGATACAAGCAAATGATCTCTTAAGGACGGGTTCCTGTTGTATTGTCGACAGCTTAGGCTGTTGAATGCTTATACATCGACACCTAATTGTCGAAAGCTTACAGTAGCGAACGGCAACTTTTATTGAATTCTTTCTTCGGGAAAGAATTTGCGTGGCCGTTATCGGGGATTTGCCCTTTTCCCACTGTAGAGTGATCTCGGAGTTGGTATATTTAGTTGGGGGTTGGGGGTGGGGGGTGAAGTCCCCCACTATATTTGGGTGTGTTTGTTTATTTTGTTTACGGACGACCACTCGAATTCTTTTCAGAGGAAAGAATTTTATTATGTGGCCATTTGCTATTGTAAACTTTCGCCGGTTAGGTGTTGATGTTTTTGGATTCGACAACCTAAGCTGTTGATGTTATGATATAGACGCTTAAAGACATGCCAGTATTTCAGCTACAAGCTTATGACTTTTCACTTTTGTTTTTTTAAGTTTTACTAAATCCTTCAGGCCAGTAAAGCCAAACCCCACTAGCTGCAGGCATGCCATGTTTTGCCTTTTCCTGAGTTTTTCTGTGTAGCATAAATAGATACTTTTGCTGTACTTTGGAAGGAGCATTTGCATATTTCCCATAAGCCTCCACTACAGGATGTTGAAGGTATTAATCAGCTGGCTATTACTGCTTGTTTATTGCAGGAAACCTGCACATTAGCCACACCATTTGATGATTGTAACTGGAAACTAATTCTGAATTATATTTTGACAGGATTTTGTTTTTTGGATAAATGATTATATTATGTTATATTCAAGTTAGTGGCAAAAATAGATAATAAACCTGTGGAGTCTGGTGTTTAAAAAGCATTCAGCAAACTACCTCTCGTCCAGTGGTCCATTTCTTTTTACCTCATGTCTCCTACACTTGCATGTGCCCTTTTGAAAGCCTCAATCAATTCTGCATCCACAGCCTACTCAAAAAATGCTTCTGTGAATTATCTGCCTATTGTCCATTCCAGTTGTCCAAAGTGCTTTTAGTGAAGAAGTATTGACAATATACTTTCATGCCCCCAGGGAGTAGTTGGGCCCTATGGTTTGCTTACTCTATCTCACTCCCTCTCCTTTCTTTAGGACACCCCCTCCATATCTCCTTGATATGATAGTGTGATCTAAATCAAACCCTCTCAATCTCTTCTGTTCACTAGTAGGAAGTTGAACTGTTTTAGATATTGGTAGTATGTTTTCCAAGGTTTCCCTTTACCATAATACACTCTGTTCCCACAATGTGACATTTTGTTATAGTTCATTTTCTTTCAGGCCATTTCTTCATTCATTTTGAATGGGAGTACTCCGAGCTACCTCATTAAGAATCTCGTGTCCTCTACAAGCAATCGCTAAGATGGTTAATTTTTTTTTAAGTGTAAGAATTTTTTAACTAAATCACTGTTATATCCAGAGACATTAGTCGCTCATGCTTGCATTGATACCTACTCAACTGTTGGCAGTTTTCAATAACATAGCCAGTTTCATTGTGTTTTAGGATCTTTGTCTTCTTTCTGTGGCACTGTTTTCTGCACTATTTGATTCAACAAAAATATGAGTGAAGTATGTATTCCCAGGTACTCGTGTCAGCTTTACAGCCTCTAATGGGAGGAGAGGAAGGCAGGATTTCAGTCATTTTGATGTGTGGGCTTTTTCCTGAATCAGAAGTATGAAATGTAATGTTAAGTGCAGTGTAGGTACCAGTGAGGCAATTTCCTGAAGAAATATAATGTGAAATTTTGCATATTTAACATCTATATACCACAGCAGCTGTAGAGCAACAACATGCCTAAGAAAGAGAGAACCAGGTAAAGCATTGTTTATTGAAAATGGAAATGTGGGAACCATTTTGTAGAGAGGAAAATATATTCTGGGATCAGGGAATGTGCTTGACATGCAGTTTTCCTTTAAAATTGTGGTGGAATGTACAAAACTGAGGTATTTGTAGTCATTATTTTTATTTTTTGTTCTGCTTATTTTCTAGATATGCTAGAATGTACTTGCTGCCCCTTGAAACAGATGCTTATTGTTCTAAGGCCCTGGAGATCCAGCCTCAGTTAATGTTCAATGAAATATTTCGAATTCCTGTTCACCCAAGTGAATTGAGATCAAAATCTTTGCAGATCTATATATGTTCCGTTGGACATGGAATGCAGGAAGAGACACTGGTACAAGTTTTTCTTTTTTATAATTTTTATGGCCGAGAGATACAGAGAGAGTGAAAGAGAAAGGGCGACTGTATGGTGAATCACATATAATCATAGTTCTAAATGAGAGCATTTCATAGCAGTAGATATTGAGATGTTCTCCAAACCTTTGATAGTGTCATAGACACCGACACTCACAATGTTTGATGTTTCATTATGCAAGCAGTCTGAATTTTCATTTTTCATGAGTGAAAAATCAGAAGATGACACAAGTTTCCATATCTTACTTAACTTGTAGTGGAGTGGTTATGCCATTTGAAGGAGGTGTGGATTAATAAGCTTTGCTCAGATTTTGTTTGCATATGCTAGAAAGTGTGCAGAGTGTATGAAAAAAGAAATTTGTGCTGTGGCAAACATGCCTATGGAATGTGTGCCTGAATTTGGCTTTGTTGCATACCTGATATAAAGCGATTAGCTGCCTTTAAAAAATGGACATAGTATAAAATTGCACATTCCATCATATAACTTTAAAGTATAAAGCATGCACCATTTCAGTACAAAACTGGGCAATTACACCATGCACCATTTTGGTGTAAAGGGCATTAAATCATACACCATTTCAGTATAAAGTACAGTACATTTGCTGGAAAGCAGGAGGAGCCAGTAAAACTCTGTAATACAGCCTTTAAGTGCATTCAGTATTCCACTTTCCCTGAATCCTTGTCTTCCCAGTCTCCACTGCCCAGTGTCCTCCTTATTGCCTTTATGGAGTATGTCTCCACCTTCCTTTCTGGTATCCCCTCTGTATGTTCACATTTATTTCCATGAAGATGTGCTTTCACAGGTCCAGAGACTCATTAGTCCATGCAATCTGCAGTTTGTGTATTTTCCTCCCTTCCTTTTCAGGGCAATTCATTCAGTTCTCTAGGACACTGATGTTATGGCCCCCATCTCTTCTAGTATCTCATATTTGGTCCTATATGTTCCTTTGCCTCCAGTGTACACCTGTGGTGTCTTCCACTTAGACTCTTTCCAGCAGTCTGATTTCACTCTCTTTCCAAGGTTTCAGGAACTAAACACAAGAGTCAAGTTGTGGCTTGACCAGTGAGTGATAGAGCAGAAGAAGCAATGACCTCTTTACCAGTTCTCAACATCAGTTCTAATCTTCCCTGGCAAGTAGTTCACAGTAGCATTGTTGTAACACAGGTGCATTATTATGTATTTATGCACTCTGCCTACTTGATTACCTCTTCCAAGTATTTGCCTAGGCTCTCCCTCAAATCTTTCAATGCTGTACCTAATTTTTCATCATCAGTAGAAAGCTTAATCCTGATGTTCTTTGTGTTTCACTGTTGCAGTCATTACATTTGGGAAATCTGCTGGCAGGTTGCCCTCAGTTGGCCTGATTAACAAAGTCTTGGGTCCTGCGTCAGTTGCTGTCCCTTCTTCCATGATGTCAGGGGGTATAAAACATGCAGCCGATGCCATTACATCAGTCTTTCTTGCCGCGCGGTGCCTGAAGAAGAAACAGTTCGCAAGTGTCAGTTGGCCGACTCCTGAAATTTTCGTTTTTGAGTTTCAGAAACGAAGTCTTCAACTAAAAGCTAAGTACCCCATTGGGGAAACATTTTCTTGCTCCTTACCAATGTCAGTAAAAGTTAATAATTGCATTACTTGTGGGAAGCAAATACCTCATAAGGATTTTCATTTGTACTGTATTCCTTGCCTAGGCCCTGACCACAACGTGCCTTGCTGTCGGTTTTGTGCTAAATTTAATCAACGTATGATTAAACGTCGGTATATTTTTGCTTCTAAATATTTTGGCTCAAGATTTAACTATTCAGAAATGTTGTCGGTTAGCAATCCGACTACCTTAATACCTAAAAAACGTAAAGAAAAAGACAGAGACAGGCCGTTGAGGTCTAAAACCGATGACTCTTCTCCTAAGCCAGTCGCCGGTACTCAGTGAGGTGCTTTCGCAGCCCCTGATACCCGCTACTTCTGATTTGCAGGCCTCTACTGAGACCCATTCGGAGTCCGGTATGCCGTGAGATGCTTCAGTTATGGAACCCGCGGATGTCTCTACCTTAGATGGGTCCGGAGACGCTGTGCAGGCACCGGCTTCTGAGGGTGTTTTCAGGCCTACAGATTTGTATATTAGACCGACACCATCTTCAAAACTAAGGCCAAAATCTAAATCTATGTCTAACAATACAACGCCTGGGCCACATGTGCAGGCCCCTATGCCTAAAAAACAAATGATCAAAATGGCTGAAGATTTAATTACTCTGATCAGAGGTAGCCAACCCCCTCCTTCTAAGAGGCCTAGGCAAGACATTGATTATGAATCTTCTGAACATGATTCTATTTCTTCTGACTCTTCTAATGAACAAGATTTGTCTATTCCTACTTATGAGGACTCTGATGCAGAGGATTCCATTCCTTCTGCCTCTCCCCCTGAGGATTTTTCTTTTGGGGAAACTTTACATGCCTTAAGGGAACATTTCCACTGGGAAAGTCAGGATTTCTGTGAATCTAAAAACTGACTTAGGGATTTTCTTCTACTTCCTCAGCATAGGCCTTTGGCTATACCTCCTGTTCTAGACATTGTTGATGATGCTTTTTCAGAATCTAGTATGTCTCCTGATTCTCTGCCTCCGGCTCCTTGTAAGCCAGACAGATACTACAGGGTTCCTGACTCCCATAAATTTCTTTTCAAAAACCCTGTTGCTGATCCTGAAACCATTTCTCAGGGTCCCAAAGGCATTAAGGCCTCTTCTGCCAAAAATCCTACTCCTTCTGATAGAGATTCCATGGCACTGGATAGATGGGGTAAGAAGGTTTACACATCTGCAACCTTGCAATCAGGGCTTTAAACTGTCAATTTCATATGCTTAAATATCAACAGCATATCATGGGGCTACTTAAACAGAAAATGATGTTAATCTCTGACTGTGTGGAAAACAAAGAATTGCAGGATTTATTGCATTCAGCTGAACAAGTTGGAAAACATACGTTGCAATGTGGTTTTGATTCTTTGGAGGCCTCTTGCAGGGCTGCTGTAACTGGCTCTGTGCTAAGAAGGCATGCTTGGCTCAAAGAGCAAACTCTGCCTGACCATGTTAAAGCAAAAATGTTGGATGCTCCTTTACAACAGGACCATCTCTTTGGTAATAAGGCTGAAGAAGTGTTAAAAAAGATGGAAGATAAAGCTAAATCTATGATGTGAAAGATTTCTTACAAGTGCAATCTCCAAGCTTTAGTAGACACTGGCCTACTAAGAACTGGTCCTTTCCAGTCCCCTCAAGAGCCGCTCAAGTCAAATCAAGACATTCCAAAGGCTCTAGGTTTCAGTCACAAGGAACTTTTAGAACAAAACAATGGGGTGCCTCCACCTCCAAATCTGTAAGCAACAAGGCACCTCCCTATGGTAAACAGTCTCAATGACTTCCCTCTACAATCACCAAGCACTTACCTCTTAGCCACCCCTTTGGGGGGAAAACTAGCACTTCATGCATGAAACTGGCAACTTATTACCCAGGACAAATGGGTTTTAAATATAGTATCCCAGGGATACAGATTTCACTTCCACACGTTGCCAATCCCAAACAGATGGCCAGATCTGCCCCCAAATCAGTGGAAGAGGCCCAAAAACAAGTTCTGTCTCTCATGAACATGGGGGCTATTCAACCAGTTCCAAAAGAGGAAAAGGGACAAGGTTTCTATTCCAGACTTTTCCTGGTACCCAGAAAAGACACATCATGGTGTCCAGTTCTGGACTTATCCACTCTAAACACATTTCTGGTCATACCAAAATTCAAGATGCTGACTCTTCAACAGTTACTACATATGCTAGGCAAAGATGCCTGGTTGGTAACTCTAGACTTAAAAGAGGCATACCTGCATATCCCAGTCAGGGAATCTTGCAGAAGATACCTCCATTTCAAAGCAGGCTACTTGCATTACCAGTTTTCTGCACTGCCCTTTGGCTTATCTACTGCATCCAGAGTCTTCACAAAGTGCCTGGCACCAGTAATTGCATTTTGCAGGCAAAGAAATATTCAGATATATCCATACCTGGATGATTGTCGAATTCAGGCAGAAAACAACGACATTCTTCTAAAGCATCTGGCGTTTGTAAAAAGGGTTCTAACTTGTCTAGGGTACACCATAAACGAAAAGAAATCACATCTGGTACCCTCCAGATGGCTTACCTTACACCAGAAAAGCAAATTCAATTGATGACTTACTTCAAACAGGTGGCCACAAAAACCCTGCTATCTGCAAGACAAATTCTGCAGGCCTTGGGGTACATGACCTCCTGCATTCTTCTAATTCCATATGCAAGACTGCATATGAGGAAACTTCAGTAGTACTTAAAAAGTTTATGGAGTCAACATTGTCACTGCCTGGAAACAATGATTCCTATTATACCTTGCCTGCAACTGTAGTTCCTATGGTGGGCAGAGGCCTGCCACCAAAACAAGGGCTGCCATTCACTCCACCCCCTGCCGCCCAAACCCTAACAACAGATGCATCAGACTATGCTTGGGGGGGCTCATCTGGCAGGGAAGTGCATTCAGGGCAAATGGAGCCCAAATCAAATGCACCTACATATCAATCAGAAAGAGATGCTAGCTGTACAGAATGCTCTGACAGCCTTCAAGGACTACCTTCATCCAGGACAATTACTGATAAAGACAAAACACCACAGTTATGTGGTACATAAACAAGCAGGGGCATACACATTCCTACCCCTTTTGCAGACTAGCCATGGCATTGTGGAACATGGCCTTGACCTATCAGATACAACTACAAGCTCAGTTCCTGCCAGGAAAGCTAAATACTCTGGCAGACGAACTAAGCAGAAAGCTTATGGACCCACACGAATGGAAACTGGAGCCACAAGTTTTCAACATGTTGACACGCAAATGGGGGAACCCAGACATAGATCTTTTTGCCTTACCCCAGGACTATCAGTTGGACAAATTCTGAACAAGAATTCATCACAAAAAAAGCTTGGAAAGTGGATGCTCTATCGTTCAGCTGGAAAAACCTATCAGTCAATGCTTTTCCCCCTCTGCCTCTGCTCTCCAAAGTTCTATTAAAAGTCAAACAGGACAAACCAAAAATGATTCTGATTGCTCCAGACTGGCCTCGCCAACACTGGCACCCAATCCTACACAATGTGTCACACCTTCCTCTGTGGCACCTGCCTCAGACACCTTACCTACTGTCTCAGCAGAACTACCAAATTCTGCACACTCAGCTCCAAACTTTGAATCTTGCAGCGTGGCTAATCAACTAATTTCACCCTTGGCATCCCTCAGAAAACCAGTGATGGATGTCATTTTGGAGGCTAGAAGACCTAGTATGAGAAAATCTTATGCTGACAAATGATAAGATTCTGTGCCTGGAACCAATCACAAGGAATAAGCACAGCAATGCCCAATATTCCTCAGATTCTGCAATACTTAACTGAGATGCTTCAAGAGGGCCTATCCTTTTCTTCCATAAAAATCCATGCCTCTGCCATTTTAGCTCATTACAACACAGAACCTCCCGTCTTCTCTCATTTTCTGCTAAAGCAGTATCTCAGAGGGGCCAAAAATTTAAGACCTCCCAGGAGAGCAACAACTCCTGCATGGGACCTCAATTTTGTTTTGGAAAAACTCACTCTCCCTCCTTTTGAGCCAGCCGCTACTGCATACATAAAATTTCTATCCTGGAAAACAGCTTTCCTTTTAGCAGTCACTTCAGCTAGAAGGATTTCAGAATTACAGGCTCTTATGGCAGTGGAGTCTTTCATTATTTTTCATCCAAACAGGGTGGCTCTCAGGACAAATCCATCATTCATGCCTAAGGTGGTATCCAGTGTGGCTCTTAAGCAGAGCATTCATCTGCCAACTTTCTTCCCCAATCCACAGAACAAGGGTGCGTGGATTCTGCATTCATTGGATGTACACAGACAACTCAGATTCTACTTAGGATGAAATTGCTAAGAAAATCTGAACAACTATTGGTGACATTTGCTGCAGGGGCAGAGGGAAAGGCTATTTCAAAGCAGACTATTTCCAAATGGATAAGCCATTGTATTCGTTTCTACTATATGCACCATGGTAAACCTATCCCCAAGGGAATCAGGTCTCATTCCACCAGGGCTGCATCTACTTCTGCAGCCTTTCTCAGAGGGGTTCTTTCCAGAAACATTCTAGAAGCTGCTACCTGGAGCTCAGTTCATACGTTTACCAAGCATTACCATCTACCTCTCTACTCTAAATCCAGAGTTGGCTTTTCCACTGCCTTCCTGCAGGGCCTTATAGCTGCTCCTAATGCTGTATAATTCCATCATCCCAACCATAGCTTTGGGATTCTACCCAAATGTAATGACTGCAACAGTGAAACACAAAGAACATAGTACAGTTGTGTACACTTATCATAAATGTAGATGTTCGAGTGTATTCACTGTTGCAGTCCTGGTTACCCACCCTCCAGCACCCTGTTTTTCTCGTACTATACCTCTCCTTTCTTTTACTATGCTTAAAAGCCTTTTTGGGTGTATTTGCTTTTATTTGGAGGTATATTGTTTGTGCTTTGCATTACATACTTATATATATATATATATATATATATATATATATATATATATATATATATATATATGTGTATTTTTTTTGCTCCCCATTTGGGGGGCACCTGACATCTGGGGCAAGAAAAAGTGATGTAATGGCATCGGCTGCATGTTTTATATCCCTGATGACCTGACGTCATAGAAGAAGGGACAACAACCAACACAGGACCCAAGACTTTGTTAATCAGGCTGACTGAGGGCAACCTGCCAGCAGAACACCCAAATGTAATGACTGCAACAGTGAATACACTCAAACATCTACATTTATGGTAAGTGTACACAACTGTACTTTCTGTATTCCCGCAGATATGTGTGAAATACACATTGAATAATACAGAACCAAAAACAGATACCTGTGTTATTCTGCTTGTCACTTTTCTTATTCTTGACATTGACCCCTTTCCCCACAACCTTATATCTTACTATTCAACCATGCAGAATCCGGTTCCGTTTTTTTAAACACCTTTATTGAATTAATCACTTAAGACATAGGAAAACATACATTTATATTAAAGAAAACAAACCATATTAACATGATGTTCATCGTGTTACACTGCTGCAGTCATTACACTTGGGTTATCCTGCCGTCAGGTGGTCCCTCAGTCGGCCTGAGTTCCAAAGTCTTGGTCCGGCGTCGGTTGCTGTTGCCTCCTCCTTGACATCAGTGCATCAGGGGTATATAAGATGCAGCCGATGCCATTTTCTTCAGTCTTTCTTGCCGTGCGGTGCCCAAAGCAAAAGCAGTTCGCAAGTGCCGGTCGGCCGACTCCAGAGATTTTAATTCCGAATCCAGAACCAAAGTCTTCTACAAAGCTAAGTACCCCGTTGGGGAAACTTTTTCTTGCCTCAGACCGATGTCAGTAAAAGTTAATAATTGTATTTCTTGCGGGAAGCAAATACCTCATAAGGATTTCCATTCCTATTGTATCCCGTGCCTAGGCCCAGACCAAGACGTCACTGGTTGTCGGCTTTGTGCTAGGTTTAACAAGCGCACTATTAAACGTCGGTTTGATTTTGCCCGACATTATTTTGGCAGAAAATTCAATTACACCATGCCGTCGGAACTTCCGATGACCGGAATGCATAAAAAGTGCAAAGATAAGGACAGGCATCCGAGGCCCAAAACTGACGATGAGGCCTCTTCTAGGCTGGTCGCCGGTTCTCCGGTTTTTAGCGAGGCACCTTCGCAGCCCTTAACGACCGCTTCTGCAGAACCACAGGCCGCCTCCGACTCCCACGTGGAGCTGGCTGGGCCTTCGGATGCACAAGTTTTTCTAGCCTACCGAAACTAACCCTTCAGAGGGAACCGAAGTAGCTGAGTAATCCACAGCTTCAGAGGGTGTTTTCAGACCTACTCAGTTAAGTATTAAACCCTCTGCAAAGTCTAAGCCTCCCTTAAAAACAAAGAAACAAATACAGCATTCTCCAGGACAGGCCTCCATGCCTAAGAAACAAATGCTCAAAATGGCTGAAGACCTAATCACCCTGATCAGGGAGTCCCATCCCCCTCCTGATAAAAGGCCCAGACAGGATGCAGACTATGACTCTTCCGACCAAGTGTCCATTTCTTCAGATTCATCCTCAGATCTAGGATATTCTTTACCTCCTTATGAGGATTCTGATGCTGAGGAATCAATTCCATCAGCCTCTCCACCTGAGGACTACTCCTTTGGGGAAACCTTACATACCATGAGGGAGCATTTCCATTGGGAAGGCCAGGATTACTCAGAATCCAAGAAAAGGCTCAGAGACTTCCTTTTATTACCTCAACACAGACCCCTTGCTATTCCGCCAGTGTTAGATTTTGTGGATGATGTGTATACTGAATCCAGCTTAAATCCTGACTCCTTACCTCCAGCCCCAGTTAAACCTGACAGAGATTACAGAGTCCCTGACTCACACAAATTTCTGTATAAAAGCCCTGTTGCTGACCCTGAAACTATTTCTCAGGGACCCAAAGGAATTAAGGCCTCATCAGCAAAACCCCCAGTTCCCCCTGACAGAGATTCCAGAGCATTAGACAGATGGGGAAAGAAAGTATATACGTCTGCAACTTTAGCATTGAGAGCCTTAAATTGCCAGTTTCACATGCTAGAATATTAGCAATTTTTGATGTCTCAGTTGAAACAAAAAATGCTTCCAGATTCAGATCCTCCTAATTTTAAAGAAATGCAGGATTTATTGCATGCAGCTGAACAAGTGGGAAAACATACTTTGCAATGTGGTTTTGATTCTTTAGAGGCCTCCTGTAGAGCAGCAGTTACAGGCTCTGTCATTAGATGACATGCTTGGTTAAAAGAACATACATTACCAAATCATGTTAAAGCAAAATTATTGGATGCACCTTTGCAGCGGGATGTGTTATTTGGAGTTAAGGCAGAAGAGGTATTAAAGAAGATGGAGGATAAGGCAAAATATATGCAAATGGTGAAGGATTTCTTACAGGTTCAGCCTCCTCGATTTAGCAGAAATTGGCCAACAAAGAATTGGTCCTTTCCAGCTACAGACAGACCTCAAAGGGGCAGATACAGACGTCCAAGAGGTAGAGGTCAACCACAAGGTCCTTACAGGCCTCGACAATGGGGTGCACCGGGCCAGAGAGAAGGGGAAGGCAGGCCCCAACCATATAAAAAGCAACCTCAATGACTTCCCACTACAGCTGCCAAACAGCTCTCTCTTGGCAGCCCCCTTAGGAGGAAAACTGGCACTTTTCTATCACAATTGGCATTGGATCACCAAAGACAAATGGGTTCTCAACATTGTATCTCAAGGTTACAGGTTCCACTTTCACACTCTGCCAAGGTTAAAAGGAATGCCAAATCTGCCACCAAAACAATGGGCAGAGGCTCAAAAACAAATTACAGCACTCATGGACATGAGATCTATTCAAAAGGTACCACCACAGGAGCAAGGACAAGGATTTTACTCAAGACTCTTTCTGGTTCACAGAAAGGACAAAGCCTGGAGGCCCATTCTGGATCTTTCTTCTCTAAACACTTACCTGGATGTTCCGAAATTCAAAATGTTGACACTACAGCAGCTTCTTCCCATGCTGGGCAAGAAAGCTTGGCTCGTGACCTTGGACCTCAAGGAGGCATACCTGCATGTCCCTGTCAGACAAAACTGCAGAAGATACCTCAGATTCATAGCTGGTTCAATGCACTATCAATTCTCTGCACTGCCCTTTGGCTTATCTACTGTGCCCAGAGTCTTCACAAAGTGCCTGGCACCAGTAATTGCATTTTGCAGACAGAAAGGAATTCAAATTTATCCGTACCTGGACGACTGCCTGATTCAAGAAGAGAGCAAGGACATTCTTCTAAAGCATCTGGCATTTGTAAAAAAGTTATTAAGTTGCCTGGGGTACACAGTAAATGAAAAGAAATCAAAACTAGTGCCCTCACAGGAGACAATATTCCTGGGTGCCAGTTTGAACACAACGGCCCAGATGGCTTATGTCACGCCAGACAAGCAAGGACAACTGACTCAATACTTTCAGTTGATGGCAACAAAGACCCAACTCCCTGCAAGAAAAATTCTGCAGGCCTTGGGTTACATGGCATCTTGCATACTACTAATTCCATATGCCAGACTGCATATGAGGAAACTACAATGGTACCTAAAGAGTGTATGGTCTCAACACTGTCAAAGTTTGGAAACAATAATACCACTAATTCCTTGCCTTCAACAGGAGTTTCAATGGTGGGCTCAAGCTTGTCACCTCAACAAGGGACAGCTTTTTACTCAACCCACAGCCAGGCAAACACTGACAACAGATGCATCGGATTACGCCTGGGGAGCACACATGGCAGGAAAATGTATTCAGGGCAGGTGGCCTGCAGAACAAAGGCATCTTCACATCAATCAAAAAGAGATGCTAGCTGTACAAAATGCCCTTATAGCTTTCAAGGACCTGCTGCATCCAGGGCAACTATTACTAACGACAGACAACACCACAGTTATGTGGTACATAAGCAAGGGGGCACTCATTCCTGCCCCCTCTGCACACAAGCCATGACCTTGTGGAATACAGCTGTAGACTACCAAGTTCATCTGCAAGCACAATTCCTGCCAAGAGAGAAAAACACACTGGCAGACGACTTAAGCAGAAACATCATGGATCCCCATGAATGGGAATTGAATCCACAAATATTCAGAATGATAACAGAAATGGTGGAGCCCGGACATAGATCTGTTTGCATCCCCAATGAACTGCCAGCTACAGAAATTCTGCACAAGGAGTTGCCATCCACAAGCATGGAAAGTGGATGCCCTCTCATTCAGCTGGAAAAACCTACAAGTATACACTTTCCCACCTCTACCTCTCCTTCCAAAGGTACTCATAAAAGCCAGGCAAGAATAGCCAAAGATGATCCTGATTGCACCACACTGACCACACCAGCACTGGTACCCAATCTTAAAGAACTTAGCACAATAACTACCCTGGATTTTGCCTCAAATACCACATCTCCTGACTCAAAACAACAATCAGATACTTCACAGCCAGCTAAAGACCTTAAACCTAGCTGCATGGAAAATTGCTTAGTCAAGCAAGCAATGCCTCTCTCCAAAGCTGTTATGGATGTCATTCTGGAGGCCAGAAGGCCTAGTACCAGGAAAGCCTATTCAGATAAATGGAAGAGATTCTGTGCCTGGAACCAGGCTCACAGCCTTGACCCTCTTGTCCCAAACATTCCTCAGATACTACAATATTTAACTGAGATGCTGGACAAGGGCCTCTCCTTTTCATCCATCAAGATCCACACCTCTGCCATTTTGGCTCATTACAACACGGATCCACCAATTTTCTCTAATCCTTTGCTAAAACAGTACCTCAGAGGGGCTAAAAACATAAGACTGCCCCGTAGAGCACCTACTCCAACTTGGGACCTCAACTTTGTTTTGGAAAAATTAACTTTACCTCCTTATGAGCCAGCTAACACAGCAGAATTAAAATATATCTCTTGGAAAACTGCTCTGCTACTGGCAATAACATCAGCACAAAGAGTTTCAGAATTACAGGCACTAATGGCAGTGGAACCTTTCCTCATTTTCCACCAGGACAAGGTGTCTTTAAGAACTAACCCTATGTTTATGCCAAAGGTGGTATCAAGTGTGGCTCTAAACCAAACTATTCACTTGCCAACTTTTTATCGAAAACCACAGAATAAAGGGGAGAGACTACTGCATTCTTTGGACATTCACGGGCAGTTATGCTTCTACTTGGAGAAAACCAAAGCTTTCAGAAAATCTGAGCAATTATTGGTAGCATATGCTGCAGGAGCACATGGAAAAGCCATTTCAAAACAGACTATTTCAAAATGGATAGCACATTGTATACGTTTCTGCTATACACACCATGGGAAACCTGTACCTAACAGCATTAGATCTCACTCCACCAGGGCAAAAGCCACTTCAACTGCCTACCTCAGAGAAGTACCTACTAAGGATATTTTGGAAGCAGCAACATGGAGTTCTGTGCATACCTTCACCAAGCATTACCATTTGCCTCTATACTCCAAATCCAGAGCTGGCTTCGCCACTGCTGTGCTGCAGGGCCTTATAGCCACCCCTAATGCCTTATAGAACCAGCCACCCTACCTCAGCTTTGGGATTCCACCCAAATGTAATGACTGCAGCAGTGTAACACGATGAACATAGTACAGTTTTGTACCTACCATAAATGTAGATGTTCGAGTGTAAACACTGCTGCAGTCCAGGTTACCCTCCCTCCTTCCCCTCTTACTTGCTGGTATGTACCTATGTCTTCTACCCTTTACTACCTGTGGGGAGTATTTGCTGGTAACTGAAAGTTGTTGTTTGCTTTTCTTATGTTTACTTTACTAACAATTTGAATTGCCTACCTATTTGGGGGCACCTGACATCTGGGGCAAGAAAAACTGAAGAAAATGGCGTCGGCTGCATCTTACTGATGTCAGGGAGGAGGCAACAGCAACTGACGCCGGACCAAGACTTTGGAACTCAGGCCGACTGAGGGACCGCCTGACGGCAAGATAACCCAAGTGTAATGACTGCAGCAGTGTTTACACTCGAACATCTACATTTATGGTAGGTACAAAACTGTACTCTCTAGGTTACAAACATAATACAGTGCATGTTTTTGTGTAATTGTCATCAGTTCAGCAATACATAAATTGATCAGTTCTTGCCTTCCATTAAATCTCACTCCTCATCCAAACATTGTTATCTATGTATTGTCCGCACAATTTACATTTTTTTCTCTGTAATTTCTCCTACACTTTTCTAAAGGCCCCACTTCCAGTTCTTTTATCTCTGTTACACTATTCAGTACTTCAAATACAGTTAGTGTAGACTCGGAGTTACATTTTCTAGTTATTGCTTTTTTGGCAGCCACCAGAATTAAAATTACCTAGGTCCTACTATGTCTAAGCATTTCGGATCTTGTACCCCAGCTTTAAAAATAAGTCCGATCCAGTTTCATAGTCTTGGTCCTACATTCCAACCTTTTTAGTTTTCCTAGCAGATACTTATGCAGGACTGAATCAATGGCCATGGTGAAGCCCAGGTAAACCACATCTACTAGAGTTTCCTTGTCACATTCTCATATAAGCTAGTAATAAAACAAGATCAGGTTTGATTGGCAGCTTCTTCTGACCATGAGCTCATTATAGTTGTTGTCAGGAAAGTTGCTGCCCTATAGTAAAGCAACCAGCCTTTCCCTCTGTGTTTTTCCATGATTCTTGACAAATGGGCATGTGGTTGCCTGAATTTTTCTGAAGCACTCACCTTGTATAAGATACCACATTTGCTGTTTTATAGTCCTGTGGCACTTTCACTGGGTCCTGTGATCAGAGTTCTTATCTGCGAGGATACTGGACAGATTCCTGAGCCCCTGTGGAGCAGCCACTCTGGTCACTGTGCCTTATTTTCTCTTTGGAAAGCATTTCCAATCAACATCTACCCTCTTTAACATAGTGTCAGTTCACTATTTTCCACACTCTGTCCTAATTCATTCCCTGGAAGGCATCCTCACCTCCTTTCCTTTGTAAGTACTGAAGCAAAATGCCCATTCATTATCTCTGTTTTCTCCTGCCTCCTGTTATCTCCCTCCCATCCTTGCTCACCATAGCCATCTCTGTATCTGTCTTTTTTCTTTGTGTTACATACATAAAGGCTCATTTGTTCTTCCTCTTTAACAGCTTTCTTAAATTATCACTTAAGACATAGGCAAAACCATACATTAATGTAAAAGAAAACTAACCATATAAACATTTTCAATTTACATACATTATATATCACATTTGTTCTTTTTTTATAACTATCGTCAGTCCAACATTACATAAATTGCTCAATTTCCTGCCTTTCCTTAAACCTCACTCCTCTTCCAGGACATAATTCTGCATGCATTGTTCCAACAATTTCCATTTTGTTCTATGTAATTTGCTTCAACCCTTTTCTAAAGATCCCATGCTCAGTTCTTTTATCTCTGTTACAATATTCAATACTACAAATACAGTTGATTTAGACTGTTTCCATTTTCTAGTATTTTTTAGTCATTGTATTTTGGCAGACACCAGAATTAAACTTAACAGACCTTATTATGTCTAGGCAATTCAGATCTTGTATCCCAGTTCAAAACTTCACAGATTCCAGTTCCTTAGTCTTGGTCCTACCGTCCAACCTTTTCCTAGCAGCTAATCATGCAGGACTGAATCAATAGTCTTGGTGAAGTCCAGGTAAACCACATTTACCAGTGCTTTCCTGTCATGTTCTCCTGTAACCTAGTAGTAAAACAGGATCAGGTTTGATTAGCAGCATCTTCTGGCTATGAACCCATTATAGTTGTTGTCGGGGAAGAGGTTGTAATTTTGGAAAGCAACCAACCTTTCCCTCAGAGTTTTTCCATGACTTTTGGCTAATGGGCACATATGGTATGTAGTTACATAGATTTTGCTGAAGCATCCACCCCATATAACACATCACATTTGCTGTTTTATAGTCCTGTGGCACTTTCATAGGGTCTTGTGATCTGAGTTCTTTCAGGGGTCTCCCAGCACACTGGACAGATTCCTGAGGCCCCTGGGGGAACAGCCAGTCTGGTCAATGTGACTTATTTTTCCTTTGGGAAGTCATTTTCCATCAGCCTCTGCCCTATTTAAGATAGTGTCAGACCACTGTTCTTTAAGAAGGCATTCTCTTTTCCTTTGTGAGGAATGAAACAAAGGACTCATTCATTATCTCTGTTTTCTCCTGTCTGCTGTTATCTCCCTCCCATCTGTACTCATCATAGCCATCTCTGTCTCTGTCTTCCGTCTTTATGCTATAAACATAAAGAACAAATATGATGTGTAATGTATGTAACTGGAAGCATGTTAATATGGTTTGTTTTCTTTTATATTAAAGTATATTTGCCTGTGTTTTAAGTGATAATTTAATCAAGGTTTTAAAAATGAGGGAGAACAAAGCACTCTTTGTTTTATAACTATCATCAGTCCAGCATTACATAAATTGCTGAATTCCTGCCTTCCCTTAAACCTCACTCATCTTCCAGGACATTATTCTGCATGTATTGTTCCCACAATTTCTATTTATTTCTATGTTATTTCCTCCTTCCCTTTTCTAAAGATCCCACTTATAGGCCTTGTGTCTGTGTAACTATATTCAGTACTTCAAATACAGTTGGTTTAGACTTTGATTTCCATTTTCTAGTAATTGTTTTTCTTTTTTTTTTTGGCAGCCACCAGAATATGGCTTAGCAAGGCCTTACTATGTCTAGGCAATTCAGCTCCTTTATCCAAGCTCAAAAAGAAATAAATTCCTTAATTTCACCAATTTGCTCACTCAGTGTTTCTGATGCAGTATTCTGTATGGATTTTTTTTTTAATCTGCAAACTCATTACACTCCCAAAACATATGTTCCCAGTTACATCTTTCTTCCCCATTACACCTCCAACATTTGCCATCTACCTGAAGAAAAAAATATTTGGAATATGTTTGGGGTATAAAAGTCCCTATGAAAACATTTCCGAACAAAAATCATAAATCTTCTAGACTTTGCTGCATACTTGGGAGCCATACAAATGTCCTGCCATCTGTCTCCCCAACCTTTTCTAAGCTCTTCTGATTGATTCTTTTAGATGTCATGCAATATTGGTATATTCCCTACTAATTATCCAGTTTTTAACAGCAGATTCTGTTCTAGATTCAAATAAAAACTCTACCAGAACAAGTATTTCACATAGGAATCCCTGTCCCTTTTTCTTTGTCTATATTCTGATATCAATAGCTGGTAGCAAAGGCAGTCTCTAGCCTGTAGTCCAAATTCTTCTTTGCCTCTTCTCATTCTATTGCCTTTTGCTCCATAATTATTTGTTCAAAATACTTTGGTTCCTTTGCCAGCTTCCTCTAGTAAATGCCAGTCCCCTTTTGCCTACTGTCTATACCCGTACTTGCAGTCATGCCTGTCGGTAAAATCTCCTTTCTCCATTCTTATGTTGGCTTAGTTCTTAGAATACTTTTCTGCTACTTTTTGAAATAATATTCTGTATGGCTGTTGTCATTCTCTTTAAGGATCTCCATGCAAAATCCCACTCTCTCCTATTTCTTCAATTGCCCTCTGCTTTTATCATCATCCCTTTCCAGTTTAAATTAAAACTTTCTGCTTGTGTTATGTGTATGAGCCTTAATTGTATAGCTGTAAAATATCCATTCAAATCAAATAATCCTATACCACCATGTTTTATTGGAAGGATCAACTTATCCCACTTAACCCTTGCCCTCTTCACCTCCCAGATAAATTCTTTTAACTCTGTATTAATTATTGTCTACAACTTCTCCATTGGTTGATAAAAATATGCTCGACCTGTATAGACAACTAAAGGAAATAAAAACTTTTGGCTGCTTGTATCTTACAATCCATATCCATAAACAAGAGCTTCCAGTTTCTCAGTTTTTGATTTGTCTTTTGTTTAGTTTCTTCCCACTTATCCTTAGCTGCCATAACAGAAGCCTTTTTAACCAATACTCATAAATATTTCACCTTATTGTGTCCCTATAAATTTAGGTATTGCTGAACCAGTTCATGTGTGGGTAGGTAATTTATAGCTATGGCCTTTGTATTACCTTCATTAATTTTATGTTTCAAAAAGAGGTAAAACTGCATCAGAATTTTCCACAGCACTGAGATGTCCTTTTCTGGATTTATCAAGTACAAAATAATATCAAATGCAAATGAAACCAACTTTTCTTGATTGCCATAACAATTATATTCTTGAATGTTTGAATCCCTTATTTCCTTTGCCAGTGGCTTAAGGGGGAAAAAGGACAGACCTGCCTGTGTCCTCTCTTCAGACACAACTTATCAGAGAAGAATTCTCCTACTTTAATTCTTGCCTCCGATCCTTCATATATCCGCCTAAATAACCTGATTATTGTATCAGGGAATGCACATGCTTCCATTCCCCTGCTCATGAAGTCCAAGCTTACTCTGTTGAATGCATTAAGACCCAACAACAACAGTGGTATTTTTCTTACATTATGCTTGTCTGTGGATCATCATTGTTCTGTTAATGTTGCCAGATCATTGCTCCTCTCCAAAAAAAACACATTGATCGATATCTATTAATTTTGGCAATACCTTTGCCATTCTTTAGATAGTATAGATGCAAACACTTTATAATCATGGTTTAAAATTGAAATGGATCTATATGAAGCTGAGCTGATAGGTCTTTACAGCCCTTAGATATTACAGCCACCACAGCTTTCTTGCAAGATGTTGGTTCTTCCTCTCTAAAATACTGTTAAACAAAACCCTTCCAGATCTTTGTCATTGTCTTCCCTCCTGGCTTCCAAACTTCCACTGGAATACTGTCTGCTTTGGGGGATTGATTGCAAGTGTGAATTGTTGAGTCTCATCTACCTCTAACTTTGCCATATTTAAGTCTTCAGTAAATATTTCCATGTGTGCTCTTTCTTGATTTCCACATTTCTGTTTAATATAAAATTTCATAAAATGTTCATGTTTATTGGTGCATCATCTGAAATAATTATTGGATGTGTGTAGAAGCTATGAATTAAATGCACATGTTCCTGCGAAGTATCATTTCCATCTAGTCTAGCCCAGTTATTGTACTTTGGGGAGTAATACTACTGAATTCACATCTTCCATACCAAATAATTTCATAAATTTCTTCAGAAATATAGCCCCTTTTGTTATACATTCCCTTTTAGGTTCCCCAGATACATCCTCACTGTTGCAAATCAAGTTCCAGTCCCCACTTATAAGTACTACTCCTTCCTTAAAGCTGATTATGTCTTCCAGAATTTTCTTAAGCTACATAACAGTTTATGGTAGAATATAAATAAATGGCAGCGTAATATTCTTCCCTTGCCATTAATCCCTTACTACCATAATCTAACATGTTTTTTCCCTCTTCTGTCACTATTGGAGGTCCATTCTGAAATCCTTTCTTTATCAAATTCACATGCTCATTTCTTTCCAAATGTGTGTCTTTCAGCAATGCTTTTTGCACTCTGCATTTTTATATAATTTAGTACAATTACCTTTTAGTCTATAACTGTAAGGACATTTACATTCCAAAATAATATGGAAAATAATTTCATTGTGATAAAAATTACCTATTACCTACCTATTATACATGACAGCTTTTTTTAATGTGAATTTCCAACTATTGTGGTACATGCACAGTAATGTTTGGCAGGTTGATCTTTTATGCAGTTGTTTCTTGTAATTACCATTTGCACCTATGTCATGCTAATTAACATAGAGCAAAATTATGTACATCTTCAAAAAATGAAATATAGCCCTCCCGATAGGAATAATTGTCCCAAATCAACAGATTCACCTGCAGGCATTACCTAGCCTGAAATTAAGGTTACCCATGCTAAAGCACATTACAGCCTATGCTCCCACTTACACTGATTGCTGTCTGTTCTTTTCTTATCTCCATTCCCCACTTAGCCAATATCCTTTTTAAAGATAAGAATCAAACATTGTACCTTGTGTCTAATCTCCATTAGAGAATGGGCAAAGTGTAGATTAAACCCTGATTAGAGTACGAATGTTCTCCATCGGGGGTAAATGTACAGGTAGTGCCTGCTGAAAAATGTCTGCTGATTCACTGCAGCATATTAAGCTGCTGTGGAGCTCAGACTGTAAGGAAGCTAATGGGCACCATTATTTTATGCTCACTAAGCAGAGCTGCTGCTGTTTGGTGAGTATAAAGTCCCCTTCTCCTAGCACACAGTTCCTCTACTTGCAAGAGATGGATCCAAATCAGTAAGCTGGAATCCATGCTTTTTCACACCCCAGTCAGTACTCCTGATAAAGAGGAGATTGCCAGTACAAGCACCACACCATCCACATCACAGAGCCATACGCATGCCTATGCAGGGGTCCTCAGCAAAAACTTACCTAAACAACAGAGACCCCCAAAACACACTCACAAACATTCCACATAACACCAAACACATTACAGACAGCAGACAACACACCAGTGTCTCACAAACACAGCCCATTAAGCATAACAATAAACCAACGCAGCCCATAAGGCATAGCAATAAACCTAACATACTAGTCACTGGTGACTAAGTAGTGAGACACACTGATGTCCCCCTCATCAGGCTCAACAAGGAGAAGGTCATGGTCAGCTGTTTGTCAGGTGCTAGAATCTGCCACACCACGCATGCACTTAAGTCTCTCCACAACAGGTACAAGTATGACTGTGTCATTGTCCACGTTGGTGTGAATGACTTGAGATGTACCTCCCTGGACTGTATGAAGAGAGACATGATTGAGCATTCAGAGTATGTGCTTCAGGCAGGTATGACCCTAGCCCTAACAGCATCCTACCTTCACCAAGAATGATACCACAATGTTGTTGTTGTTGTGTCTTTCGGCTTTTCCCATTTAGGGGTCGCCACAGCGGAACTCCAGTCTGCTAATGATCGGCAGTAGATTTTTACGTGCTGGCTTGCCGGGCCTAATGCCCAGCCTTCAAAGAAGGAACGCCCATTCACGCATGTTGCCACACAGAAGACGCTCTGAGAATCGAACAGGCAACGTCTAACTCTGAGGCGACAATGCTATACCACAATATCAACAAAAAATGTTTGACTTCAACAGTTGGCTTAGTTTCTGGTGTCTTTCTATGAGGATCTAGTATCTTTTTGTCTGGGATGACATGGTTGACAGACCTCAATGCTCTGCCAGAGATGGCCCCCACCTGTCACCCCTGGGTTTCCGTATCTTAGCCAAAGCTCTTGCCTCCCCCATTGTGCCTTTTAAGGCTATGACCAAAGACAAATCTTCCAACATAAAAGATCTGTCAAAAAGCAAATTGAAGGTCATGCTGCTCAATGCTAGGAGCCTTAATCTGGAAATGCACTCACTGGAGGCTCTCCTCACACTGGAAGATGCCAATGTATGTGCAGTCACAGAAACTTGGTTCAGGGCTGCAGATAGCACCCCTGTCTTACCAGATTCCACATTTCACATTTTCATTCCACATTTTCCGACCCCAAAATGAGGTCAGAAAAACTAAG
>NC_056735.1:728509742-728679742 GCF_019279795.1 Protopterus annectens
TTTCTTACCTGGGAGCCCATTTTTCATCCTGACCTGCCGTTCGCTCAGCCAGAATTCTTTGTGTGCAGGCAGATCCCAAAGGAGAACAAATGCTATGCTCGCATTGAACAGACGAAGTGAACAAATTGCTCCATTTGAATGAATGCTGAATTGCTCCATTAGAATGAACACTCTCGCTCGTATCCGGACTTCCCGTGCACACATACATTCAAAAAGCCAGCCAGAAATACATGATTGTGAGCCCTTGAGCTCAATTCCGACAGGCTGGTAGCCCCGACAGAGCTGACATCATCCCACACATGATGACATCAGCGCAAACTGCAAAAAATAAATAAAAAATAAAAAAAAGCAGCAAAAAAAGTCGGAAATGAAGGGGTGCCACTCGGGAATCATGGCACCCCATTATTTGGACCCCAAAACTCGGTAAAAACCGAGTTATTCGGTAAAGTTGGGAGGTATGCTCAGAGGTGATCTGTGTCTTGCCTACAAGGCAATATCGGACCCTGCCCTACTAGAGATGCTCCATGTCCGTAAGTCTAACTCCTCACACATTACCTGCTCGATAGGCCTAAATCTAATATGTGACATCAACAAGACCTGCTGGAGAGACAGGTTTGTCTCCTAGAGGCTGCCCCATCTCTGGAATAGACTTCCCATACATGTCAATCAGAGTACCTCACTGACTTTCTTCAAGCGCAGCCTTTATGAGTGGATGCGAAACTATAAATTTGTCCCAGGGGTTCCACCTTTGACCCTCATTGACAGAGGTAACAGGTGTTGACTGAGGTTTCTGTTTTGGGATTTAAACTCTTGGCTAGGCTTGTAAGGCCCCCAGGGGCCGTTAGCCTAGTAACTTCCTATGATCCTATGATAAAATTAAAACAAATAGAAATTAAAAAGACAAGATAGAAAAGTGTGCGTGTATGTGTGTGTGTGTGTCTGTGTGTGTGTAAATGTGTGCATGAAATTGGGAGTGATATTGAACGAAACATTATTTTACACTCACTAAGTAGTTCTTTTGCTTTTTGACGTGTAAAATTAAAAGAAACATTAAAAAAAGAAAAGTGTGTGCGGGAGGGATTCTTTTTCTCTGTGTGTATAAGTGTATGCATGCTTGAAAGTGGAAGTTTGTGTTTGTATGTGTATGAGAGAGAGATCGATCAAGCAGTAGCAGCAGCTGTAGGCACACCTCTCAACGTATTAGCTCAAGAAATCTGAATAAAGGCTAAAATAAAGGAAGGAACAAAGGCTCAAAAATAGGAACAGATTTCAAATATTGCTATTTTAAAATTAGAATCTGCCCCTTCCTATTTGTTGACCACCTTTGTCATGTGCTGCCATATGTCTCTGCGTCTGAAGACCAGTTTAAGTGTAACCTGGTCTCGACTATCTTCTTTACCAAGCCTCTTAATCTCCTTGATTGAGTCACCAAAAATCATCTTCTCTCTTCCCAATCTGGTTTTTGCTTCCTTCACTTCCAATTACATGTTTGTACCCTTCCTGTCTAGAAGCCTACATCGATTGTTCGACTAAACCCTGCTATCTTCACTGTGTGTGTGTGTGTGTGTGTGTGTGTGTGTGTGTGTGTGTGTGTGTGTGTGTGTGTTAGTTGCCTCAGTCTTTATGATGATTCCAGTTCTCCTACTATTCCTTCTGCACTCTTCCAAGCTCTTTAAACAGCTCTGTACCTACCTGTCACCCTTTGTACCTCCCAACTTTACCTCCCCTTAGGGCTTTGGCTTTTGCTTCAACACCTGTGGTTTTGCTTTCCTTTGTTCACTTGACAGTATCTTAGCCTTTTTCTTAAGATCCTGTGTTCAGTGGTTGTCTCCCCTATTTTATGCTGTGTCACTAACCTGTACACTCCATGTCCTCTACCCATGCCCTGTTGTCTTCTGCTTCCGCCCAACCTTTTCTCTCACCATTCCATCTAACGGGCTCTTGTTGCTTCATCTATAGTGCCACTCTGCTGCTTTCATGCAGTATAACCAGTTTGGCAATGCTCTCCAGCTTCTATACTTTCCTGTTGATTTTTTTTCCATTCTCCTGCAGAATGCACATCTTCTTTTGCCACCCCAAAAATCCCTCATCTAAACCAGTGACCCACATGCAGAGCAAATTAGAGATAGATGCATCTCTTTTCCATACTTCTTTTTTCAGCCTCTCTTGTTTATTTCTTGCTGTTTTATTCTTGGACCCATCACATTTTGTTAAATATATTCCAGTTTTATAGATACATATTTAAGCTAAGCCTCTCTAACAGAAATGTACTTCAGTGCGACTTGCTGAGTAAGTTTCTGGGAAGGGACAAGTACAGAGGTAATTAAGAACAATGGACTAAGAATTATTATTTAATTTACTTTGTACGTGGATAACGAGAGAATACTTATCAGCAGTTCAATTATAAGGCATATTCACTGGCCTTTAAGAAGCAACCAAGACACACCTACTGTTGTTTTAGTTAAAGATGTATACAAAAATAGTTTTTCTGTCTTAAGCCTTTCTCCAAATACTCGGAAATTATAGCATTTTCTCACTATGTCCATTCTGTCAGCCATGATTTCTGCATTCTATTAGCTCTTCTCTGCACAAAAGATCAGTAACCCCATGTACTGTCTTTCTTTATTGATTGTAGATATTGACTTTATTAAGTCATAACTAATAAGCTTTTTGTTGTTTATTTTTTACTTGTTTGTTTTGTAGGGTACTCATATTGAACTAAACAAAAAGGAACACCAGCCGTACCACAGCAATGAAATTTATTGGTATAGTAAGAGTTGGTATAGTAAGCGCTTTCAGGGATCCAACCCCTTCATCAGACTACAAATGAAAAACATTGCAAAGCTTAAGTAATGGCATTACTGTGTTTTTAAATGCTGATTGCTTTTAATTAATGCCATTATTTAAGCTTTGCAATGTTTTTTCATTTGTAGACTAATGAAGGGGTTGGATAAATTTCATTGCTGTGGTACGGCTGGTGTTCCTTTTTGTTTGGTCTTATACTGAGTTTGTGCACCAGCTGTTTTATTAGTTGGAGAGATTTTCAGTTTCTGGTCTACACATATTGAACTATTTGTTTGCTTTGTGGGACTGACCCAAAAGAACCCAGTTTGACCACAGCCTAGAAATAAAGAAAACCTTCAAAGGCTGTTCATATTCTTGTTGGGATTTGAAGATAAGTGTTGTGAAGGCATGCGGCACTAAGTAGTGTGGCATGTAGTGTGACATGGCCCACAGCTAATCATATAGGCATTAAGGCTAACATAGCACCTATGTACTGAGGAAAGGAATGCAGAGTAAAGTAGAGGCATCATGTTATGGGAAGAGCAGAACTAGGTAGTTCCACGGAAAGAGTAGTACTAAAGAAAATTGTATGACCAGTGTGACTGATGTCACTGCCAAAGCAGGCGAGCATGACATGTGTGCTCACTCATACAGTGAAGCTTTGCACAGCCACCACTTGCTTCTGTCCATATAACCCAATGAGGCTCAGTGCAGTAAAGTACCAACCCAGTCTGTAGTATAGCTGCCGAGAAGTAGGGGAGGTAGATGAGTATAAAAGTGAAGAATAGTGAGCAGAGGAAAACACCAAAGGTAACCATAAGGTATGACAAGTTTTGGAGGTGGAGAACACCATTCTTGGATACAAAGAAGAAAGGTGGATGAAGGTAGCAAGGAGTGGTTGTGCATGGTACAAAGTGAGAAGGGAAAGTAGCTAAGGCAGATAAAGATAAACTGCAAACACCGACAGATAAGGGCAGTATACACAAAAAAGGTAAGACAGACAGTGGATGGACATGGAAAGATACAGGGTGGAAAGCTGGTGATGAGGAGATTAGGACAATGATTAGGGTATGGAGAATGACATATTAGAGGGGAGCACCTGAATGGCGATAGAACAGGGGCTGTAGATGAATAGGGGCAAGCCCCAAAGGTGACATCTGGCTATCCGTTACTTCCATAGTTGGCAATTAATGGTACATGTTAGTGGTTGGGTCCAGATGCGAGATGGGCATGCACTGCACATGTTGACTATACTCAGACTACATAAACCATTGCTAAGATGGTGTCCCTGTTTCTTTCACAGCTAAGGTCACACAGTTTGCCACCACTGTCCATTATTCTTCATCCGGCTGCTCATGAACAGTCTCATAGTTCTACCCCTTCAGCATTCCCTGCAGCTATGTGGAACATGACTCTGGTTTGTGGCCATTGTCTGGGTGATGGACATGATGCCCTTTAGGCTGTCAATATGGGACCCCTGATCAGGGCGCCAGCACTTGAACCTGTAGTTATACACCTTCTATGCCATGAACCACATCAAACCATGAAACTACAAGGCATGATAATAGACATCACCAGTGGTTAGAACTCAACAGCTCAGCCCCATCACCACATTATGTGATCTCTGACTCATTTATTTATTTATTAACATTTGATTACCAGGAAAGTCTGACTGGGTAGAAGCCCATTTTCAGTGGAGGCTTGGGGAGAAAAGGTCCAAATTATTGCAAAAAATTTTAAGAACAATAATTTTACAAGCTTCAAAAATAAAAATAAAACATCTGCAGTTTAATTCTTCTTCTTCTTTCAGCTTTTCCCGTTTAGGGGTCGCCACAGCGGATCACCTGTCCGCTCATGACTGGCAGTGGAGTTTTACAGTGTCGAGTTGCCAGCCCAACCTTCCACAGAAGGCACACACACACACACTCGCAACTAGGGCCAATTTGGAGTGACCAATCCACCTACAGCATGTCTTTGGGATGTGGGAGGAAACCGGAGCACCCGGGAGAAACCCACGCGACCACAGGGAGGACATGCAGACTCTGCACAGAAAACACCCCAGCCGAGGATCGAACCAGAGAACCTCTTGCTGTGAGGTGACAATGCTAACCACTGCACAACCGTGGCCGCCCTATCTGCAGTTTAATTAATTATAACAAATTTGACTTCATATAAAAACATTGGTTAAAAATTGATACAAGGTATGTGATAATCATTTAATATTTAAATAAATTTTAGTTTGTAGAGAAATTAAAGGTAAGTTAGTGTAATACAAATAGGAATTGTAATATGAAGTGAGGGAAAAATAGGTTATGGTATATTTAGTGGGAAAGTCAGAATTAGATAGCAGTAAGCAACCACAGCCTCCTAATTAAAAATAAGTGGCTACCAAATTCACCTCCCTTGACCTGTATGATAGTGTTGCTGTTACTAGTCACCGCCCCCCCGGCTACCCGTGCAAGTTATGATGAATGTACCCTCTAACCTGTATCAGTACAGTTATGTCTGATGCACACTGTGGCCAGTCCATGCACTGTCTTGCATTGCCTGGGTAGGGCAATGCTTGCATCATTTTATTCTGTTTGTGTGCATCATGGCCCATAGTTTTAGATCTGATGCTGCCTGTTTGCCAGTCCACTGATGTATTACACCTGCCTCTGCTTTTATGTAGAAACACTGCTGCCTGTTCATCCTCAGGCTCAGTACCCTGTTCTTCTACTGCTGGTCATATTGCTGTGGCTGTCTGTGCTGGGATGTTTTCTTGCTGTGCTGTTTCCACAGTGCCATACAATACAACATGGCACATAGCATAATTGTGCTGCAGGCCTGATGTGTCAAGACACATAAAGTAAACCATCATCTCTTAAACAACACAAGTGAAAAGGTACATGATTAACCACAACCAGTGATTGTCATATTGCATTACCTTGACTTGTGTGTCAAGGCAGTAGAAGTGACACTTCTGTTGATCAAACATATGATACTCTTG
The DNA here is from genome assembly GCF_019279795.1 of Protopterus annectens. Classification (NCBI taxonomy): domain Eukaryota; kingdom Metazoa; phylum Chordata; order Ceratodontiformes; family Protopteridae; genus Protopterus; species Protopterus annectens. The sequence continues at coordinate 728,515,516 of NC_056735.1, forward strand.
TGTTTTTTCTTGAACTGTGTTATTGGAATGCTCTGGGGGTCACAGATATGAGTCTTTTTCCATGGCTGCAAATCATATCTTCTACTGCCTTCAACACTCAACAGTCGCAACATTGTATGTAGCCTGCTTCCTGCTTGTATGGTTCATGTGTACAAAATGAAAAAATAAAGTCCACAGTAACCTCATATATTCTTTATGATATTTTATTAAGAGTATTCATCCTTATAGTAACAGACTTTAGAATACATATGAACTAAACTGTCATTACATAAATAACACAAGTGAAAAGTCACATGATAAACCCCAACTAGTAATTTGTTTAAAAAACTTCATAATCCTCCCATTTAAAAAAATGACATAGCCAATCACAAAAAGATGTTGTGTTTCTTTAATTTAAAGCTTCTACTGTTTGGAGAACTGTGATTGGTTCTGTCATTTTTTTAAATACTGCGGCTTTTTAATTGAATTTACGTGATGAAGTTCTATCAAATAAAGAGTGAAAGCGCTCATTTTTCAAACATTTTCTGGCTCTGTTATTTGTGGGAGCATTTTGAAGTTTTTTTTAAGCTGCTTTTACCAATAATTACAATTTGTGTAAAACTTTCTGCTTCATTTATTAACATGTTTTCAACTTTAAAACATATTTTTATACTAGCATGTTCATTGAGACCTGGAGATTGCATGGCAGTAAGTCGTGCCTGCCAGTCTTACTGTTTTTTTACCTGAAAAAGCATTGAGCTTGCTATTCCTCCTATCCTGCTAAATAGTATCTATTACAAAACGATATACTTTTTCAATTTGTTAAATACACTGCTTCACATTTTAGAATGTTTAAAGAGAACATTGTTATCATCACCGTTCTAGGTTACATGAAAATGCTCATTACTCCACTGTGACAGTTTCCAGGTAGTTTTTTTCACATACAAACTGTCGTAGCTAAGACAAGTTGCAACTTAAGCTGCATTTTGTGAACTTTAATCATATTGTTCTTTACTGCAAATGACTTGCTTGTATGACTGAAAAAATAGACTTGTGCACAAGCTACAATACTTACAGAAACCACTTTTATAGATAATCACTTTAGAAGGCAAACTCCTTTCCATTTTGCTGGCTCCCACCTCAAATATTGATTTAAAATTTAGTACATTTTTCCACAAAAAAATTGATTCATGAATCCACTATCTGACAAAGAATGCCAGACTCGGAAAATATCTGTTACTAAGAAGATGAAATCAGTTAATAAAATACTGGAAATAATGTCTGAGATTTTGAGGCCTTTGAGGACGTTTTTTTTTAATTTTCATATTGTAGCATAGCATAGCCCTTTCTGCCATTAACATTTTGATAAGTACATATAATGCTTGTGTATCCTGCCTATGTATGCATAGTCCTCTCACATGAATAATTAATACAGATAAGTTATGTACCTTTTGTAAATAATGGGAACTGCCTGGAATATGCTCAAACATATTATAATGCCCTGGGTATTACACATCATCTGACAGTTCAGGGAGAGAAAACATTTCCTGTTTATGTATGTCAGTTTCTGTGAACCAGGCATGCCTCTCAATTGTCCCTGATTTTGCCTCATATTTCTGGCCTGCCCCTCATAAAATATTTGATTTTTTTGGTACCTCACTTAGGATTTTAGTTAGTCAATATAATGCCAGATTATTAGTTTCATACATCTTAATGTTCAGAAAATGCATTTTGATTAAAATTTATTTAAAAGTTTTATTAACATTTAAGTGAATTATAAAAATATTTAAAATTTGTCCCTGATTTTGGGCCTTTGTCCCCCCTCCACCAATATTTTCTTCTTTGTCCAGAATTCTTGAACAAGGAAATTAAGAACTATGGAGCCAGTTGGGCCTTGATGGTGCTGTGTGTGTGCAATCTGTGGCTCCCAAGAACTTCAGAGAAATGGACTGTGCAATGAAATGCCTGCATAGTGATGTTTCTCCCCTCTGTGTCCTGTGCAACCAGATATGCTCCTCCACATGCTGCAACATGATGCAGAGGACTAATTTGGGATACTTTTGATTGACACATATCAAATGACTTAACTTGTCCCCCTAAGGTCTCTGCGGACAAAACGTCTAGTACAGCACATACCTTTGTGTTCACTCGAATGGACAAGGCACATATCCACTTTGACTCCACTTTTGGGTTATACAATTCAACTATGTTTCTTGTTGTAATCCTGTCCACATGGTAGCAGTCCTCTGTCTGTTAGTCCATAAAGGAGAAGTTTGTAAGGCACTGACAGTACCTCCACAACATGTGACATTGTGGGCACTGTGTGCAGTAACTACCACTGCCACCTGGATGTTCTACAATGACTACTGCTACTTGTAACACATTTCCATTTCCCTCTACACCAAACATTCCCAGTCTTACATTTGCAGTGAGGTGCAATGCATCTGTTTTATTCCATTTCTGAAGCACCCCTCCATGTTTTATGTAACTTGTATAGTCCAGGCGCATCATTTTCATGAAATGGTTCATTTCCACATTATCATTATATAGTCATTTGCATATGGTGCTATTTTTGTGATGACACGGTATCTCTGATTCAGTCAAACACTGCATAGTTCCGCTACTTTGTGCCAGTTTGCACAGCACTTTGCACTAAGTATCTATGAATCCCAGCCATTGTTTTATGATGAGTACAAGGTAGAATGAGTTCATGAATACAAGCCAAAAGTTGTGTTACAGTGAATAAGTAAGCATGTGCCAGAATTCATCATGTTTATCCATAATGTAAGATCTGACATTGGGAGTTTCATCTCCATTATCTGTATGATAAAGGCTGCAGGACTTAATCAGTCCACACCTAAAACTTAAGTCTACTTTCACCCCCTCCTCTTTTCCCACTAGGAGCCTAAGGTCCACTCTCCAGGTCTGTGTAGCTGCAGTTAGTCTGCTGCACTTTTAAAGTGGCCCTAAGTTGCCGTTTTTTTCTCTGAAAATTTCATAGGTTTTGCACAATCTGTGTTGAACTGCATTCAGGTCTGTTATTTCAGTTTGTTCTCTACTGTTTGGTTGTTTGACAGTGTTTTGGATTGTGTTTTTACTGCTGTAAGCATGTTTTCTATCTCCCACTCTTTGTTTCATGCCCTTTTTTTGCCTTGTAGAAAAAGCAAGAGTCACACTCTTTTAGCAAGTGCAATTTTAGGGCAAAGATCCTTCCCCAAGATAAACACACCATATATGTCAAGTGCATTGGAGAGGCTCATTTTTCTGAATGCTATAGTGTTTGCATGACCTTTAAGCCCACTACCTTAAAGGAATGTGAGAACTGGTAGTAACTGGAGAAAAACAGGCTTACCCCATCTTTAGACCCTGTTTCTTCGGCTTTGTCTTCTACTTCCAAATACCTGAAATTAGTTGAAAATAAATTACACATAAGTAAAGATTGTGTGCATGCTTTTATAAAATGCAGGTTTGCTGAATGGTTGACTGTGAAGACGGTTTCTTCTGACACTGTTTTGCTTGTGCATCTGAGTCTCTTAAAGTTAAGCTGAGGGCAGAGCACCACTCAAGAGGACTTCTCTTGCCATCCTTCCCCACTCTGATAGGTACCACCTATGTTCTGTCTGAAAATGAGTTCCACACTCCTCGCCCTGCTTCCACAGCATTTTTCAAGTCCAGCAGACCATTCTCAAGTCTCAGTCCAGCCATACCAGAAAAATATGTGGTAGGCTTTCTTTAATGAGTAGCAGTTGTGACCCCAGCTGTCTTCCCCCACTAACAATGGGGAGGGGCTAGTAGATGCCTTCTCTGCCTTTCCTGTCTGACCTCAGACCTGATTCTTATTCACTGGGTTACATTTGAGCTTCAGTCTCAGACATCATCTGACATAAGAACCACTGAGTTCCTTCAGTGGGGCCATCCATGTTGATGCTAATAATGACAAGTAGTCCTGACCGCGACCCCTTTAGCATCTCCCCTCAAGACTGGGGATAAGTCTCTTGTCTCACCTGATTTGGAGCAGAGTATTACATCTCTGGAGTTGACTTTCCAGTGATTGTTGTTGAAGCTGCCTGTCTTGTCCAGGGTGTCAGAGTAGATCTTGCTTGAACTTAATGGTTGGCTTGTTCGCCCATTGTCAGGGTCAGACCTTTCAAGGTCCACTTGGACACCATCAAAGGACGGGATCAGGCTTTTGTGCACAACAATTCCAATCCTGTGTTCTGGGTTTTTGGTGGTACTACACTGATAATGCAGGCTTTCCTGTGTGAATCCCCCATTCAGAGATTCATATTATGATTTCAGTGGGACCTCACTTAGCTGCCACTTTTGCCATCCATTCCATCTTGCCCAGGGCAGGGACTCTGTTTTTTTTTTTTTTTTTAACTGGGTTTTCAGAGTACATCTGACCTTCAAGCATCAAAATGCAACATGAGGTACTTAAACACCACAGAAAACTCATCCACCATAAAGAGATGACGACTAGGAGCTTATCCCCCCTTACCTCCTGATGACCCCTAATTCAACAAAATTCTGGATAACATCAGAGTTAAGGTAAAACAGCCCTTAGAAACCCCGCCTGAGTCATAACACATTTTTGCAGAAGCCTTCTGATCTCCATTGTCATTTTCTTCATTGATTCCTTCAGCTGAGAATATAGTTCAACTGGTGGTCTGGAATGCGTGGAAAAAACACCAATGTGGTGATTTCAACCCTAAAAATAATCTGCAAGATCCTTTGGCCTGCCAAGGTCTGTTCAAGCTAGTCAGAGGATCCCTCTGTGAGCTTAAGTATTACATCAGCTGCTCTCAAAAAGGCCCTCCTGAACCAAAGGCTCTTCCATTATCTCAGTAAAGAATCTAGGGCTTTGAACTGGCTGAAGAAGCACATGTTTTTGTCTTTTATTTCTGGAGGGCTTACTAAACGTGGAGCTGAAGACTAAGCTATAGCTCCATAGAGCAACTCAAGGATATTCATTGTAGTATTCACTGTTTCGGTTCTCACCTATGGTATATCCTGCATGCAGGTAGCTAATGGCTGGTCCAAAATCCAGATCTTTCTTCCTGCTCAACTCAGCACTTTTGCACTCTTCTTACCCCCCCCCCCCCCCTTTGCTGTGATACTAGGTCCAAGCTACTGGCAAAATCAGGACAAAAGAGATCTAAAGGTGGCACCATCCATATCCTCTGTTATATTACCAGCAACCTTGCATGACAATGGGGGGGATTCAGATGAGGGATCTGGGAGAAGGTACAGCTCTGGAAGTCAGGCCAACTGTAGGCTAACTACAGGCAGGATATCCCTCAGATGAGGACAGCAACAAATGAGGATTGCAACACTTGAACATCTGCATTTTATGGTAAGTTCCTAACACAGCTATACTTATGTAGCTAGCTTACCTGACCATTTGCTTGGTTTGTAACATTGGCACTTGTCAGGGTTTCTCTTAAACTCCAAGTCTAATTCATGAATGCCTTGATTGACGGAGCCTTGCTTTTCAGGCCTTTTGTAAAGGCTGAAGTGAAAAATAAAAGAAGGAAGGAAATGAACGTCAAATAATGGGTGGGGTTTCTGCTTTCTCAGTGCCTATTTTCTCAAATGCAATGTCAATTGTTATTTTGGTATTCCCAACATAGCAACTGCTGCGGTTCTAGTAAGCACTGCAAAGGACACAATAACTTCCAGAATGGCCATTCTCTCAGAAGACATGGATTTCAGGAAAGTAGCAAAAGTTTCTGTTTTATTCCCTCCATAGAACATCAGTCTTCTTCCTAAGGTCTTGCTTGAGTGCTGCCCACTGGAGCCAACTGGGGTGGGGGGGAGGTTAGGGGCTGTCTGTCCACCCATCAGTGTGGGAAACCATCATACATGAGGCTGATCCATTCCCTCTGATTACTCCAAGCTACAGGCTCACTAGCTCCCAAACATCCTCCCATCAGAAAGCTGTGGAAAAATTAAAGGGCCTAAACTGATACCTAAAAGAACCATCTGAGATGTCACACCATACTGGAAAGGATAGACTTTTACTCAAGGTTCTTTTTTGTGCCAAAGAAGACAAAGAACCTCAGATCCATACTCAAATTGAGTTGCCTAAAACAGCATTTGATATAGTCATGGTACAGCTCATTCTTCCTCCTATGCCCAAAAAAGATTGGATGTACTCTTATTACGTCCAAGATACATACCTACACATAAAGATCAGCCCAGAGTGAATGAAGATGTTCTTCGTGCTTCACTGTTGCAGTCATCACATTTGGGTTATCCTGCCAGGGATAGCCCTCAGTTGGCCCGAATACCATAGGGTTAGTATTTTTGCGTCAGTTGCTGTCAGTCCAAGACTGATGTCAGGTCGTCAGTGGTATAAAATTAGGCAGCCGACGCCGTTACATCAGTCTTTCTTGCCAAAGAGCCCGAAGCAGAAGCATTTTGCATGAGTGCCGGTTGGCTGCTACCTGAGTTTTCATTTCTGAAATGAAGTTGAAGTCTTCTAAAGCTAAGTACCCCATCCTTTGGGTATCCTTTTTTCTTGCTCTAATCGATGTCAGAAAAAGTTTACAATTGTCTCCTCTGTAGAAAGCAAATACCACACCGAGACTTCCATTCTTACTGCATCACCTGTTTAGGCCCAGACCACGACGTCCCCCGCTGTCACTTTTGTGCTTTGTTCAACGCCAGAACTATACATCGTCTGGCCCTTATTGTAGCTAGATATTTTTGCTCTCAGTCCTCAAATTCCAATATGGCTTCGGTAAGCCATTCGACTACCGATCTTTGAAAAAACATAAGGATAAAGACAGAGACAGACCGCACAGGTCCAAAACTGCTGACGACATTTCCGTTAAGCTAGTCATCAGTTCTCCGGTCCTCAGTGAAGCACTTTTTCAGCCCCCTGATGGCCACATCTGTGGATTTTCAGGCCGCTACTGAGACCCTTTCGGAGTCCGGTATGCCGCGAGACTCTACTTCAACTAACGATCCTGCGGATGTCTCTACCTTGGATGGTTCCGGAGCCACTGAGCAGGCACCGGCTTCTGAGGAAGTACTTTGCACTACCATTACTCGACACAGGCCGACGACTTTTTTCGTGTCTTCAGTTCTTTTGAAAACAACCGAGTTTCTAAGGCCCAGGGTATGAACCACACCCAAAAAACCGACAACTCAAGCTCAGGCACCTGCTTCCTTGCCTTAGTCTCAAATGCTTAAAATGGCGGAAGACCTTATAATACTTATTAGGGGAAGCCGGGCTACCCCTTCCAAAAGAAAGAGATTTGTCCCCTGTAGTTTTGTCTGAACAGGAGTCTGATGACTCTGATGCATCTGAATATGAAGATATGCAACCCCTCTCTGCTTATGAGGATTCTAATGCAGAGGAATCCATCCCTTCAACCTCTCCACCAAGGACTTTTCCTTTCGGGAAACCCTACATACTTTAAGGGAGCATTTCCAATGGGAATGTCAGGACTATCCTCAGTCAAAAAAGAGACTCAGGGACTTCTTAGATCTTCCACAGCACAGACCTCTAGCCATTCCTCCAGTCCTGGATGTTGTGGATGATGTTTTTATGGAATCCAGTCTGATCCCTGACACCCTCCCTCCTGCTCCCAGGAAACCTGACTGGTATTATAGAGTCCCTGACTCTCACAAATTTCTTTTCAAAAATCCTACTGCTGATCCTGAGGTCATCTCTCAAGGGCTTAAAGGAATCAAAGCAACTTCAGCTAAGAATCCCACCCCCTCAGATAGGGATTCACGAGCATTAGACAGATGGGATAAAAAAGTATACACCTTTTTCTACTCTTGCTTTTAGAGCATTAAATTGTCAGTTCCACGTGCTGAAATATTAGCAACATACCATGGAACTCCTCAAACAAAATATATCTTCCTTTTCCTGCTTGTACAGAAAATAAAGAGCTACAAGAGTTAATGCATTCTGCAAGTCAAGTAACTAAGCACACCTTACAATGTGGTTTTGAAGCCCTAGAAGCATCTTGCAGGGCAGCAGTCACTGGTTCTGTCCTTAGAAAGCATGCATGGCTTAAGGAACAGCCCTTGCCAGACCATATGAAATCCAAATTATTGGACGCACCCTTGAACAAAGACAACTTATTTGGCACCAAGACAGAAGAGGTCATAAAAAAGATAGAAGAAAAAGCTAAAGCTATACAGAAAGTTAAAGACTTCTTAGAATTCCAGTTACTGAGGTTCAGTAGGCATTGCCCCTCCAAGCACTGGTCCTTTTCTGCCCCTTCCAGGTCAGCTCAACCCAGACCCAGGGGAAGCATACCCCCCAGACAACAGCCCCAGGGAATACAGAGATTTAAGCAATGGAGTTCCTCCTCTTCAAAAACAGGGAGTGCAAAGTCACCCCCTTATGGTAAGAACTCAAAATGACTTTACACTTCCACCCCCTCCCTCTGCCCACCTGTTCGTGCCCCTAGGAGGAAAACTCTCCTTCCATGCAAGCACCTGGGCCACCATTACCAATGACTGCTGGGTCCTCAACATAGTGTCCCAGGGATACAGATTTTCTTTCCAAACTCTTCCAACCCCAAAAGGGTTCCCAGATCTACCTCCAAAAAAGTGGGCAGAAGTGCAAAAGCAAGTCCTGTCCCTTCTCTATAAGGACAATAGAGCATGTTCCTGCAGAACAGAAAGGCCAAGGTTTCTACTCCAGACCTTTTCTGGTACCCAGAAAAGAAGGCACCTGGCGCCCCATCCTCAATCTATCCATTCTAAACACCTAATTCCTGGTGATACCAAAATTCAAAATGCTCACCCTCCATCAACTGCTACCCATGCTCTCCAAGGATGCTTGGCTAGCCACCCTAGACCTAAAAGAGGCCTACCTCCACATTCCTATCAGGGAATCATGCAGGAAATATCTACTTTTCTGGGCAGGATCTTTGCACTTCCCTTTGGCTTATCAATTGCTCCCAGAGTTTTCACAAAATGTTTGGCTCCGGCCATTGCCTTTTGCAGACAAATGAATATCCAAATTTACCCATATTTAGACGACTGTCTAATTGAGGCAGAGAGCCAGGAAAAGCTGCTCAAGCACCCGGCCTTTGTAAAGTCCCTACTGACCTCCCTAGGGTACACTATCAATGAAAAGAAATCCAAACTAGTACCCACCCAAAGGATTATATTCCTGGGAGCAAGCCTGGACACAGCATCCGAGATGGAATTCCTTACACCAGAAAAGCAAACTTACCTGACAGCCTACTTCTCTCAACTAGCCACCAGACCCCAGTTATCTGCAAGTAAAATGGGGTTCATGGGATCTTGCATTCTACTCATTCCATATGCCAGACTGCATATGAGGAAACTTCAGTGGTACCTAAAAAGCCTTTGGTGTCAACACTCTCAAGACCTGGAAACTCTTATACCAATGAAACCTTGCCTCAGGAAAGATTTTCTTTGGTGGACAGCAGCATGCTCCCTCAACAAGGGACTACCTTTCTCACCATCCCCCTGCTGCCTAGACCCTCACCACAGATGCATCAGACTATGCCTGGGGTGCACACCTGGACGGCAGGTGCACACAGAGCCAATCGAGCCCACAGCAAATCCATCTGCACATCAACCAAAAAGAGATGTTAGCTGTCCAGCACGCATTGTCTGCTTTCAGGCCCCTTCTCTCCCCAGGGGCTCTCCTGATCAAAACAGACAACACCACTGTGATGTGGTATATCAACAAGCAGGGACAGACTCACTCCTACCCTCTATGCAGGCTGGCCATGACCCTTTGGCACATAGCCTCTGCCATGCAACTCCACCTGTTAGCACAATTCCTACCAGGTTCTCTAAACTCTGTGGCAGACCACTTAAGCAGACATCTTCTGGACCCACATGAGTGGCAGCTAGACAAAAGAACCTTCACCCTAATAACTCACAAATGGGGCACCCCAAAGGTCAACCTCTTTGCCTCCCACACCAACCATCAGCTCAGCAAATTCTGTACCAGGGAGCATTACTGCATGGCTTGGAAAGTGGATGCCCTGTCCTTCCCCTGGGTCAATCTATCGGTCTATGCCTTTCCTCCACTACCTCTCATCACCAGGGTACTGCTCAGAATAAAGGGGGAAAAACCAAGGACAATTCTTATTGCTCCAGACTGGCCTCATCAGCACTGGTACCCACTGCTGCACAACCTTTACCCACTGCCACCATGGCATCTCACTCAGACCCCAACCCTCCTCACCCAGAATTCATGCATCACCAATTGCAGACCCTCAGTTTGACAGCCTGGCTTATTCCCTGACCACTGATCAATCTGTCAACCTCAGTAAACAGGTTCTAGATGTTATAAGTGAGGCCAGACGCCCTAGCACTAGAAAATCTTATGCTGACAAATGGAAAAGATTCTGCACCTGGATTCAGGCTAAGGGAGCTGATATAGCACAGCCGTCCCTACCACTCATCCTGGATTATCTAGCTGACCTCCTACACAGTGGTCTTTCTTTTTCCTCTATTAAAATTCATGCCTCTGCTATCTCTGCTCAATTCCCCACTGAGCAGTCCCTTTTTTCACACCCTCTGATCAAACAATTCCTAAGAGGCTCTAGCAACTTGAGGCCACCCAAAAGAGCACTTATCCCAGCTTGGGACCTTAACTGTGTGTTGGAAAAGCTCGCCCTGCCCCCGTTCGAACCAACATCTTCAGCAGAGTTAAAAGTTCTCTCCTGGAAGACAGCTTTTCTTCTGGCCATCACTTCAGCCAGAAGAGTCTCCGAGCTACAAGCACTCATGGCTGTGGAGCCCTTCATCATCTTCCATGCTGACAGGGTTTCCCTCAGGACTAACCCATCCTTCATGCCCAAAGTGGTGTCCAGTGTGGCTCTCAACCAATCCATTCATTTGCCCACCTTTTTCCCTAACCCACAAAACAAGGGGAAAAGGATCCTGCACTCTCTAGATGGGCACAGACAGCTCAGATTCTATCTAGACAGGACTAAATAATTCAGAAAGTCTGATCAATTACTGGTTAGCTTTGCTGCAGGGGCATAGGGCAAAGCCATCTCCAAACAAACAATTTCCAAATGGATAAGCACACTGTATCCATTTCTGTTACCAGCAACATGGAAAGCCTCCCCCTAAGGGGGTCAGGACTCACTCCACCAGAGCAGCCTCCACCAGGGACATCCTGGAGGCTGCCACCTGGACATCTGTTCACACTTTCACTAAACATTACCACCTGCCTATCTTCTCCAAATCCAGGGCAGGCTTTGCCACTGCAGTCTTGCAGGGCATCCTAGCCAGCCCCTAGTCTCCTTGACTGCCTCCATCCTTTTCCTCAGCTTTGGGAATCAACCCAAATGTGATGACTGCACCAGAGAAACATGAAGAGCATAGTACAGTTGTGTACACTTACCATAACTGTAGAAGTTCGAGTGTATTCACTGTTGCAGTCCTGGTTTCTCTCCCTCCATCCCCCTCTTCTTTCTCTCTCTCTGTACAAGGGACATTTTGGTATTTACTTTCTACTGGTGGGGTTCTTCCACCATAACCTGGCTCCCACTTGGGGGCTTCTGACAGTTAGGGCAAGAAAAACTGATGTAATGGCGTCAGCTGACTTACTTTATACTACTGATGACCTGACATCAGTCCTGAAGTGACAGCATCTGACGCAGAAATACTAAGCCTCTGGTATTTGGGCCAGCCAAGGGCTACCCTGGCAGGAGTAATCCAAATGTGATGACTGCAACACTCGAACATCTGCATTTATGGTAAATGTACACAACTGTACTTTCCTGCCAGTGCTGTTTGGTGTCACCACAGCCAGTGTGCTGTTCACTATATGCATGTCAGGAGTTTCTGTGGCTCCCAGGCTGCAGGGATACAGGCTTTTTCTTTATGCTTAGCATCCCTGACTGTGAAGAGTCTGATGACCTCCTACTTTTCCTTGAAATAATAAACACCATGAAGTACCGGTTGATGCGTGGTCTTTCAGTCACCTTTATCAATTGCACTCTGGGTACTCACACTTGTGCTCATATTTCACTGAACAGGTGTCTGTCCATCAAGTCTGTGGTTATTCAGATTGTGAGCAGGGTAGCACTAAGTCTTTCAGCACTGGAACTCATAGCATCAGTGACGTTCATGGTAATCCATGCACGATTATATTTGAGGGTTCTCCACTGAAATGTCAAGGTCCAGTGGAATTAGTAAACAGACCCCATACATGCTCCAATTGAGATTTTCAGGAAGAGCAAGGAACATTTCTCTTGTTGGACTTGCAAGTCCAACCTGTCTCTGAGCAGGTGGTTTCTTGTCCCAGTCCAAAAGGTGAAAGTGAGTACAGATCATTCAACTCTTGGGTAGGTGGGGTGGTAGCATTACCTGGAGCAGACAGTCAAAGAACCTTGGTTATTCCAAGAGGACAGTCTACACATCCCCTTTTTGAAAGTGAGGGCTATCTTTCTGGCACTACATGAATGTCAGGTCTCCTTCACTTTGTGTGTGATAGTCATTTACACAAACAGCATGGCAATGGTATGGTATATAAAGTGGTTATTAATATTTTGATTTTGCTAGGTAAACAAAGTCAATCCAACCCACTATCTGATGAAACACATTCCGAAATAGCCTGAAAAATGAGCACCCACTTCACTCAAGCAGCTTCTATACTGGTGCAACAGTGTAACATACACTAACTCACCCTCTCATAAGCACCAAATGCCTCACCTTTAAAAAGCAAAATGGTTCCCAATGCAGCACAGAGCAGACCTGCTGCTAAGCTGTAGCTTCAAAATTCTCCAGCCTCATTCCCAGTACGAGCTGCTAAACTTTATACCAAACACACACACTACAGCCTCAGATACCTGTCCCAATGCTCATGCCATCCCCACAAACTAGGCTACATACACTGTACCAACCACTCTTCCTCCCAAACTATGGGAATCCCTGCCCCACCTAAAGGAATTACATTCCCCCTCCCTCACCTTCAGACCTTAAAAGAAAAGTAAAAGAAAAAAGTAAAAAGAGTTAAAAAACAAAGTGGGCTTTCCCTTCCTTTGACTCCAGTGCAAGGAAATAAGTTTTAAAAAGTACATGTAGGCTTCTGGTACCTATACAATGCTGAAACCGTATTGTAAGGAGAAAAGAAACCTAACAATTGAGTTAAACTGTATGAGAATTGAATTCCTCCACAGCAAGTCAAACCGTACTTGCTACACAGCAGACCACATCACCTAAGGGCCTTGGAACCTCTAGCTGTACTCTTTCACAACTACTAACACCTCTTAACACCACTTCCCCCACCTCCCCTGACCTGAATCTCATTACCCTACAGCATTTCTAGCATAACGTAAACCTGAGAATATAATCATGTAAAATGAATTTCCGCTGCACGTTTTTTGTTATATATTGTTACTTTCTGTTCTGTGTGTTTCACTTTTTTCTTCTTTGTGAATTTTTTCACCTGGGCAGTGCCTGCAAATGGGCAGTTGTGATCAGCGTACTACCCAGTTAAACAAATATGAAATAAAATAAAAACCTAACAACCCCCACATTACTCTAAAGAACACACCTGCATTACTTTTAGTCTTATGCTATTTCTCCCATATCTGTTTTAGTAATTAAAAAAAAAAACTGATACAAAAATTAAATTCACTTGCATTAGCTACATATAATCTTCCATCCTAACTTCTCCAATAAGCTGCCAATGCTATAAACATTCCTGTAGCAATACATGTAAATAGATCAATCAAATAACTATATTCCCTCATTGTGGAAGCAAGTCAACATAATTACACTGCATTAGGTTGGTACATCTTTACATCTGTCTAGCTGTAGACCAATACAATTATATTGCCCCTTCAAGCATAATGGAAAAATTGTTTACATAACAGATTCTTGGTCATCTAATCAAAAAACAACTTAATGTCTCACAACATAGTTTACAGCCATGGTATAGAATAGCGACAGCATTATTTACATTTATAAACATTGTGAATCTATGTTATCAAGGTCAATTTCTCACTTCCTTTTTTCTAGACCTACCAAAAAGTATTGATACTGTATCTGTTCAATTTTCCCTTGATAAGATAGCTTCCTTAGGCATAGATAAGGACAAGGTTCACTGGTTCAGAATTTTTCTCCCTAACCAGTTGAATTGTAAGATGTCAAGATACCTTCTCTCATTTACAGGAAGTCACTGTCGGTTGTTGTGTCTTTCGGCTTTTCCCGGTTAGAGGTCGCCACAGCGGAACTCCGGTCCGCTAATGATTGATAGTTGATTTTTATGTGCTGAGTTACCAGCCCTGATGCACAACCTTCAATGAAGGCACGCCCGTTCACGCATGTCTCCATGCAGAAGACGCTCTAGCTGAGAATTGAACCAGACAGCGTCTTACTGTGAGGCGACAGTGCTACCGCAGCACCACCACCGCGGGTGTGCCTCAAGAATCAGTACTAGGTCCCTTACTTTTTAATATTGTTCATCAGTGACATGCGTAAAACAGTTGCACACCTCAGTACGACAGTTTTTAGATGACTTTCCACTATGTACATTAATTAGTGATCAACAACTGTAATTTCCTAACACATTTATTATGCAATATGGAAGACAAGCCAAAAGCTAAGAATGCTATACAAATGAATAGTGTATCTATCTGATTAATTACTACAAATTCACAGGCACTTTTACTATTTTCCTATCAATATTCAACAAATTAAATTATCCAGAGCAATGCTGTGATGTTTGTCTTTCGGCTTTTTCCCGGTAAGGGGTCGCCACAGCGGAACTCCGGTCCGCTAATGATTGGCAGTAGATTTTTATGAAATGCCGAGGTGCCAGCTCGACGCCCAACCTTCAACGAAGGCACGCACATTTACGCACGCATGTCTTTCGAACACTACCCAACCGCGGGGAGGACATGCAGACTCCACACAGAAGGCACTGCCAAGCCGAGAGTCGAATGGGAGAACCTCTTGCTGTGAGGTAACAACACTACCGCCGTACCACCATGGAATTTGGAGAGCAGTGCTGTGATAAAATAGCTAAATTTGTTGCAAATCTTCTTAGCAAAGCATTCCTCTGTGTAGCATTGAAGAAATTGCATTAATTAGAACTTCAAAATTCTCTTACTTTCATGCAATTAAAAGTAAAGCATAAATCTTATCTATGGCAGCCTAGTACAGAAATACAACCTAATAAGATCTCTAAGATTTCAAACACAAAATCAAATAAATACCTTGGAGACTTACTCCACTTAATATATGCAGCAAAAATATGGAACTCCATCTCAAACAAAATAAGACTGAATAATAGCTAAAACCATTCATAACTAGTTTATAGATATGTTACTCGTGTGAAAATGGTCATGCATAAAATGAATACAGGCTACAATCAAGTTCTTAATCAGTGGTTAATACCATAAACCTAATATCCTCTGATAATAACAAAACTAGTGTTTTTCTTCCCCCACCTTACTGTTTCATTTTGCCTTTAACTTTTTTTACTGACTCTTTCATATATTGTTTTTGTTTCACACAATTCAAATGTTTCACGCAATTCAAATGTATACTAGAATTGAACAAGGGGATTACAAATTGAAAATGTTGCAGATGTTAACAGACCATTAATTAATGCATACCATAGTAAGGATTCATAAATGAACGTAGTCTGTGGGAGTTCACTTTGTAGAGTGGCTGTTAGATAAGAAGGCCTGCATTACTAACTGTGTCTGAGTCGTCCTTCGCTTTGCCCCGCCACTAACTAGTGCTGCACTGTAGGCTGTTTGTCTAAGAATTGCAGCCAATGTCTTGTTACATTTGTTCTCAGACTTTCTCCATGGGTCGCAGCTGAAAGTGGGATTTTTCATGCCGTTGAACTGTCCAAGTTGAGTGGAGATAACTAAATACTGTAGAAGGGGAAGAACTAGCTGCTTATAACAGGTTACCTGTGCCGTGAGGAAAAAGGTTAGCTGTAGTTGTACACACTAGTGTGGCCTATACAAGACCTATCATCAGTGTGGGGAGTAAGCCATCATTGTTATGGATGGAACATTTCCAGCACACAGCCATGTATACAAACAGCTGTACCCATCCATGGCTTCACTAAAAATGCACCACAACAGACACTGCTCCTGGACCTTACAGATATAAAAATCTGTGGCTGGCTACCACATTTTGTTCAGGGTCCCCTTTGATGTGGCTTTTCTATGGGTGTCAGATAAAGCAGGCTCATCTCTCTAGCACATATGGAAGAATCTTATATTTGCACTAAGCTACCACCTTCTGGAAGAAATACCAGCTTTCCTCCACTGCTGTAAGGACACTTCCAGAAGGGTAACTGCACCAGTAATTGAATACTTAAACTACAGCTGTATACATGGCAGGCCACTGAGGCCAAGAACACAGAGCAGTCATTAAAGTATGCTTTTGTCACAGCATCCCCCAGAGTTCTGGAGCTAATTTCATTCGCTAGTGTCAGGACACTCCAAGCACAGTAACACATTGTTGAGTTCTGACACCACAGGTTGTAGTCTGCTGTCTTCACAAAATGTGTCTGCACAGCACCTCCACAAACTACAGGACAAGCAAAACCAGATCATTGATGTCTGCATGGTGTTTGAGGCAGAGGTTCTCAAGTTACATCCCCATAAGTAATATGTTTAGCAAACAGGGAGTTTGCTGTTCTGCAAAATCAGCAGACATATACTACAGAGGGCCACCTACAGGCATTGGTGCACGATGTTTATGTGAGATAACCCAGCTTGGCTGTCTGTGTACCATCTTAAGTGTTGCTTGTATTCTGCTGGAAGGTTTTTTCTTTCCTTAACAGAATGTATATGTGTGTGTAGCAGTTTTTGACATTTTGTGCTATATTTAGCATCCTTCTTTGCATGCTGCGTGAGCATTTGTGCAACAGAGAACAACAAATCTGATGCAGTGATGCATGCACTGGCCCTCTGCCTGGTGCCATGCTGTCTAGTCTCTGCATTCCTTACATTGTGCTATACTTATATGTGGCAATGGTATGGGCTGCTTTTACAGGCTGGTGATCATGCAGGATGTCAGTTTTTTCAGTGCCACTTCTCCCTTCCTTCTTCATTGCTTTATAGGTTCATAGGTTCATAGGTTCATACTAGGCTATTTGCCCTAGGGCATTTATAAGCCTAGCCAGAGTGTGTTTGGTTTTCGCCACCCATTTTAAATTAATTTTGCTATGCCTTTTTTTGAGGTTAGTATACTGTGCCTCTGTCTAACAGTGACACAGAAGTGATAGCCGGGGTAAACCTACGATCTCCCATCCACTCATCAAGATTCCTCTTGAAGAGAGTCAATGTGGGACTCTGCCTAACCTGGACTGGGATTTTATTCCAGAGTGAAGGGAGCCTCTGGGTTATGAATCTGTCCCTCCAGCATGTCCTATTTATTTCAGTGCTGAGGTTCAAGTCTCTTGAGCGTAGCTCGATGGGATTTGGATTTTCTGAGGTGCAGCATGTCCATTAATTCGGGTTGGACATGGCTTTATACGTCAGGCACAGATCGCCTCTGAGCAGGCGGTATGCCACTGAGTAGAGCTGGAGTTTCTTTAACCGGGCAGCATATGGCATCTGTTTGAGCCCTTTGATCCTCTTGGTGAGGTACTTTTGGGGTCTTTCCAGTTGCTGCAGGTGTCTGGTAAGGTACATCCCAAAAGGGGCATTGTACTCAGTTATGGGCCTGATGAGGGATGAGTAAAGAGGCACGATGACCTCCCCTGATCTAGATGTGAATCCCTTCATGATTAGGTGGGCTATATAAAATGTTTTTCTAACCACTTTGGCCACGTGGTTGTCAAATGAGAGATTGCTATCAACTTGGGTCCCCATTTCCCTAATGACTTCTTCTGTACTTAATGGATTACCACCTATGTGGTAATTTGTGGGCACTTTGTTTTTGCCAAAGGGGATGACTATACACTTTTTGGCGTTTAGCTTGAGGCCATGGCTCTGGCACCAGTTGTCTGTTTCTATGAGGCCCTTTTGGAGGATGCTTGTGTCGGCTGGAGAGTTGATTATGACGCCCAGTTTGCAGTCATCTGCGAACTTGGTCAGCCACAGTCCTTCCGTGTTGGCCTGTACCGCCGAGAAATATATACTGAACAAG
This sequence comes from Protopterus annectens, assembly GCF_019279795.1. Taxonomy (NCBI): domain Eukaryota; kingdom Metazoa; phylum Chordata; order Ceratodontiformes; family Protopteridae; genus Protopterus; species Protopterus annectens. The sequence continues at coordinate 728,533,585 of NC_056735.1, forward strand.
AGAGGTCCCAGGACTGAGCCTTGTGGGACGCCACTTGTAACTGGTTTGGAGTCTGACATGGCTCCAGCAATTCTAACCATGTGGGTTCTGTCCTTGAGCCAGTTTGCAACCCATCTAGTGACATAGGGGTTTATATTTAAGCTGGTGAGCTTATCTATTATGCCCGAGTGGGGTATTGTATCGAAGGCTTTTGCGAGGTCCAGGTAGGCTGTGTGGACCACCTTCCCCTCGTCAATGGCCTTTTCCTTACAATCTTCCTCACCTTCTACTGCTTTTGATGTTTTCCAGAGTGATCATGTCTGAGCATCACTTCTTTCCCTTTTTCAGATGTTAGCACATTTGTCTTCACATTTGATTTCTTCAAGAGAGTGTCACACAATTATTCCATCTGTCCTTCGACATTTATCATTAATGGCCTCATATTTGTGGGTTTTCAGAATATCATGTCTCATAATTTCAAATACAAGAAAAATAAATAAATAAATAAATAAGTAAAAGAGCAACAAACAGTAAACTGTAGCAGTAATGCATACAAAACCATTGACCAATATATGATTGCATTATACCTACTCAAATAATACGTTTATTTTAATAATACAGTTTGTGCAGAATTGTTAACTAGCAGAACATTGCAAACTGCAACTTTTAAAGTATATGATCAGATATTATGCTGGGGCAAGAACACTGTTCTTTGTCTGCCAGTCATAACCCTCATGTAGTTGAACATTTCAGCAGAAAAGTGCAATTCTTGCAAAGCTCCATCCCAGTATAATTGGAAGAAGTTCAAACAGTTTGCCTTCACAACGAATCCTGACCGTTATATTGTAGTAGTGCCTGAAGCACAAGTCACAAGTTGGTTGTCCTACATTCCTAAAGCATAGTCCTCCTGCACCATTTGTGGTTAGGTATAGTTACACGATTATGTTGCTACAGTCCCAGTGTGGCTTTAGAGTGAAAGTTTAATGTCACAGTGAGTTTCACCACAATATATTGTATTATGCATGCTAGCGATGCACTTTGAGGGGGTTCTTCCCTTTTTTTCACTGTGGTGTGATCATGGAGTTGGTATATACACACACACACACACACACACACACACACACACACACACACACACACACACACACACACACATACATACTCAGGGTGGGGTGGGGGATGCAGGGGCCCTCATGCCAAAAAATGTTTTTGTGTTGTTTTTATGTTTTTTCTGCTCACTGTTGTGGCAAGTATTTTGGGGTGAGCTGAAAAATGGTGCTTCATATTCACACCAGTAAAATGTTGTTGCATTTACTACTACCTGTTCAGTCATGCAGTATTTCCTCGCAACATCAACATTCTATATGCAATATAATTATATTGTTCAGTTGGGGAGGGGGGTTATATGTCTGGCATGTCAGTCACTATGCTCCAGGACTATGTCCAAGCATGCATACTTGCTGCTGACCCACCAGGTGTGGTTTGATAAAATGGGATCATTGTACTTGTTTTCCTCACCTTTCAATAGCTCTTACCCTCCCTACTTTCCTCTAATGTGTTCCTAAGTAGACTTTCCTTTCATGGCACTGTCCCTTTGTTTCTTTTCTTGTATTGGCAGACCAGGAGTCATAAATACTGAAGACTCACTCCCATCAACATCAAACTAGTCCTCCTAAAGTGGAACAGATTTGTTTCTTAGTGGTACAGATTTACTTTTGTCTGCACTTTCTTCTGTTTAAGAAGGTTGCCACTTTTGGAAATCCTGTGCTCTTAGTCTGTGACTTGCAAGGAGTAGTTGAAATCAAATGTTCCTTTCTTTTGACCTCTTTTTCAACTTTATCCATTTCCCTTCAACTTACTGCTGTTTTAGGCTGTTTTGCTGCGAACACTTTCTTTATCTTAGTTTCTATATTATGCATTGCTGCACAGGTTTCCACAGGTAACGTGAAACTAAATGTAATTTCCCTAAAGTGAAAACATAAGAGGGAAGGGAAGTGCAGAAGAATATCTTTTTGTCTTTTAATGAGCTGGTGGAAACTCATTTTTCTTCTGTAGTCTAGTGCTGCAGTAACAGACAGCTTGCTATCCTAGTGCTGTTTGGTTGATCTTGTGTTTTCAATAGTATTTGCTCTTTTACATCATTAATATATCACTATGTTTTTTCACCCCAGCAGCCCGGCTGGGTAACAGACACCTGTAATTCTTTCCTTCTTTCTAACCCTGTTGCCACTCATAAGAGGATTGTCACCCTTGTTAGTGCACTGTGGTGAGATTTGTTCACCAGTTTGGCCAGGTGAATCCTTGGTAGGGTTTATTTCAGTCTCTGATTCCTTATATTGTCCGTCATGCAGTGCATCAAAGCAAGGCTGTTTTACACACACACACACACACACACACACACACACACACACACACACACACACACACACACACACACACACACACACACTCTGTTTCTTTTTCTCAAGCTGAGGTGTTCAATGGATCATCAATCCAGGGCTTATGCTTATATGTAATAGTTTTAAGAATAACATTAACATCTTTCGTAGTAATAATCTTATATTTAAAGCTGATCCACTTGGATATAGCTTGCATATTGAATATATACTTTAAGACTACTTTACAACATTTGCAGAACATCTATCACAATCTCTCATTAGCCAAGAAATACCATTGATAGAGTGTATAACAAGTAATACATTCACCTCTGAACCAACATCTGGATGAGTAGTTATAAACCTCTGCTATAGTTACTGTACTGTAATTGCACTTTTGGTCCCTTCCACCTCAGCAGACTTTATACCTGACAAATGTACTCCTGTTTCTCTTTCAGTAAATGTAATGGACTTCCCAACCTGTTTTCCTTCTGAGGTTGTTACATCAGGTTTGATTTTCTAAATTGCCTAATTTTTCTTCCAACCACTGAGTTCAAATCTGAAGTTCTCTGTCATCCTTTTTGTGTCTTTTAAGCTTTATTGATAACCATTTGAAATGTCAGGCCCTGCCAGAGCAAGTCCCAAAATGTGGAGACTGAATGGCCAGAAGAACGGGCATCTATATACCAAGTTTGAAATGCTATTTTTCAGAATATTCCCTTTTATCTGATGTATGGTGATCTCTGAGTTGGTATATATAAGTTGGGGGTATGGGGGGCTTACTCCCCTGCAAAAAGAAGTTTTAAGGCAAAGAGCGATTTTTGAGATTTACTCATCTGGGTCTTCGGTCTTTCTCTTTTGGCTTTTTGGCACTTGGCGTTTTGAGTGCCGACTTTCAATAGGAAGACACTTTATCACATAGTCCTGGATCTCCTTCCATTGTTTTTTTAAGCCATTCCATGTTCTTTCCCATTTAGATTGTGCTTTTCTTTTGCAGTTATCCCTTTAAGTTCTGTAGTGAAAGGTAAGATGACCTGTACTAATGAGATTAGGCCATTTAGCAGTTGTGTTGTCATTTTTGTTCTGTCTCTGCTTTGCTGTTTCACCATATTTGTATCCTATCCCACACCATTTCATTGTTTGTTTGTTTTTGTTTTGCCAGCAAAGTCCAATGCCGGATTTCAGAGGAGGCCTGGAGGGAAAGCTCCAATAAATGACATTTACATATACAATTTCACAGAATATGATAAAGAAAACATACATTTACAATAGTAATACTTGTACTGTACAGAAGTAACAATGCTGGAATGATATCTCAGTAAAGAAAACTGTCTTTGACAGCCATTTGGCAGATTATATATCTCCCAACTGTTTGTTTTCATGGATACTACTTGACCAGTTTTTGATTTGTGTAGTTGTATGATACATATGTCTCTACAATGCTTTCCCACCTCCTTTTTACATTTAGTTACTCTAGGACTGACACTGACATTCTGTAAAGTGGTAGTCATGTTGGCATTTTTGTGTGCCCACCCCCGCTTCATTTTTTTGAATATATCCCAGCAGCCCCAGCTGGGTAACAGATACCTCCAATTCTTTCCTTCCTTCTACTCCTTCTGCCAATCATGAAGGAATTGGCACCCTTGTTAGTGCACATTGGAAGACTCTATCACCATTACGGCCAGGATGAATCCTTGATGGGATTTATTTCAGTCTAACTCCGTATGTTGTCCCTCATACAATGCATCAAAGCAGGCTGTTTTGCAAACACACAACTTCCCCCCAAACACTATTTTCTTTTTCTCAACCTCAGAGACTGTAGTAGTTTTGAGGATAACATCTTTCTTAGTGACAATCATATATAAAAATGATCCACTTGGAAGTAGGTTGCATACTGAATATGTACTTGGCTTACTTACTTCACATCATTTGCAGAACAACTAACAAGAGCTTTCCTCAGCCAGCAAATACCATCAGTGATATAATGTACAACAAATAATAGTTTCACCTTTGAACCAACATGTGGATGGCTAGTTATACACTTCTGTGTAAGGTAATGGATCTTGATTTTACTTCATTAGAAAACTTTCCCCAGCATGTATAAGGTTCATTGTGAACCCAGTCGAATTAATCATTAACAGAATTCTTACAAAGGGTTGTGTTCCACATGTCTGGAAGGTGGTCGAAGTAATCATACTGTCCAAAGCTGGAGTTATTCAATTAAAGTTGAAAATTACAGGCTCTTTTGTATTCTCAGTCTGTTACCGAATATGTTTAAAATAATATGTCTGCACTTATGAAGTACCTCTCCATACGCCACCTGTGTACTGAACATCAACTTGGATAAAGACCAGAGAAAAGTAGTCACACAGCGCTAGTTAGACTTGTTAACTAAGTCACAACAAGCTTTGACAAAGGATTGCTCTCAGCTGCCATCTTTCTACATTTCTCAAGAGCATTTGCTTTACCAGATCATGCCCTGCTGTTGAACAGATCAGTAGATGTATTTTGCTGCTAGGTTTGTAAATGAATTTAAGTTTTCTGTCAGAAAGATGTCGAGGATTGGTAGCTAGAGTAGTACTACTATTCCTTAAGTTATGTTATGAATTGATAGTTATGGGAAATCTAAGTAAGAATGTGTTGAGCAGAATGGATGCAGCAGAACTGCTAGGTTGGCAGTAAGGCTGCTCTTGTCTACCCACCACTGTACAGCACTGCAAAAGCTGGCCTGGTCCAGCCTACACTCCAGGAGCTAGGTCATACAGTCAGTGTTCACACATAAATTGCTTTATAATAGCAATAAAAAAAACTTGCATTTCAGGTTTAAGTGTAACAGGAACCTTATATTCTCCCACCAGGGTATATTCAAGACACAGAATTTTTCTTCTAAGTTCTGTTCCCCGTGCCAATTCTTCACAGAAAGGTAGAATAGCCTCCCAAATGCCTTAAGTTAGTTTGCAAAAATCTTAGCACTATTTCCATGTATACATAATTGCCTAAGTTCCCTTCTTAAAACTGATTATCTAATTTAGATTTAAATGTCTTTTGCCATATGCAGTAGAGGTGATTACAAGTATGTCCGTGTCACTCTTATGAACATTGTACTATAGGGAACTGCATTATCAGGTGCATTTTAAATATTTTGACTGCTAATAAAGAGCTATGTTTTTTGTAGCTCATTTCATGTACTACTATTTTTCTTTGATCTTGTGTTTATTTTTTCTGTAATGGAGTTTTTGATCCAGTTCCTGTATGAAAATGAAAACTGCCCAAACAAAATGCCTACATACAAACTTAAATAATTCAAATTAAATCAAATCAGATAAAACAAAACATGATTTTTCCATGCAGAGGCATGTCACTTACACAAAAGTGATAGGTACCCATGGTATAAACTGGTTTTAAAAAGTGCATACATTTCTTGTTAAGTTTGAGAGTATTCGGTAGCCTACATATCTGCAGCCATGTAGGTGAAAATGAAAGTGTGCAGATGTTCAGCTTCCTCTGTTCACATTTTTGAATAGTAATTATTGTTGTGGAACAACAAGAAGGAATAGGTGGTGCCAGCTGTGTATAAAACCTTGACTGAAGTTGGAGACCCCAGTTCAAGTAGAAGCTCAGCTGCCTATATGAGCTGGACAGGAAGGATGGGAGTGAGCGGCTATTGCCATTTTAGCCATTCTGTGAGAGGGAGGCCCTTCTGGCTTACACAAGTGTGACCTCTAGTGTAAGCATTATGTGTTACCCAGTGGATTCCAAGCCAACCAGTTCCACTGTGTTATCCTACATAAAGCTCAAGGAAGGCAAGGGGAGCATGGCATCTGGAGGCTTACTTCTCCTTGGGAGATTGCAGTTGCAGGCTTAGGGGAACTGCAGAAGGGTGAGGGGGTTGCTTCCATGGAGAGAGGATTGGCTGCAGGACCAGCAAGATGGCATGCTCTCTACCACCGCATACTTCTGAGGGAATGGAGGGCAAGTTGTGCTCTCTGGGCAGGAATGAATGGGCTATACATCTCTCATCTTGCCTGGTAATGCCCAGCTCCTGTCCACCTAATATGAATGGGTTGATAGAGTGAATAGAGCCACTGAGTGAGGTTGTGGGGGAGAGCAAAAAAAAAGCATGGCTAGAAAATGCCGGTGTCATCTGAAATACATGATTCACTTAGTTGTCGCCACAACATGTACGTGTGTGTGTGTGTGTGTGTGTGTGTGTGTGTGTGTGTGTGTGTGTGTGCACGCGCATGCTTGTGCATTCATGTATATATATATATACACAATATGAAAGAATGTTTATGCAGCAAAAGTAATTACTTCCAAATATTTATTGATATGTTTTTTTCTTACGTTTCTTTTAGGGTGTTGCTCATATAAGCTTCGAAGAGTTTGAAATTCCTAGGGATGTAGTTTTAGATTGGTACACCATTCAAACTTTTACCACTGTGGATTCACAAAGACCAGAAACCAGTAATCAACTGAGACAGAGTTCCTTGGAGTGTTCTGGAACAGCTACATTAGTGAAAACAGCGGTAGGCTTGCATGTATTGCTTATCAATCCTAGATGTTATAAGATATGTTGTAAGCTACCAATTCTTGTTTATAACTCTACCTGCTGCTGTCTGATGTAGTTGGTTTGCACTCTGTGCAGGCTGTGTCAAAATAGGACTTGAAGCACACATGTCAGAGGTTGAAGGATGTACACTATTTTTCATAATTGCTGTCTATTGTATTTATGGCTACTTTTAATACAGGTCTTTAGCGTACTATAGTTTTTGTGAAATTGCTTCATGTGTAAGCCCATCTACCCTCTCTCACATCTCTCAATCTCTCTCACACTTTTTACCAATTCTCAGAGATCATTTTCCTCTAACTTGCAGCTGATTTTGGTCCTTATGTTTTTTATGTACCTTTTCTTCAATTGTTACTGGCATATCTTTGTACTTGACTGTTGGGTTATGATATAATAGTTCAAAGCCTAGTTTGCTAATGCTACTGTCACAAAAGGAAATATTGTCAGCCTAGCTATCTGGAATTTTTATAAATAATTCTATATCATTTGTGAATATTAATATGATTTATATAGAAATGTGACAGAGGGCGATACTGCCAGCACAGCTGTCTGGAATTTTGTAAATGGTTATGTGTCATTTGTGAAAATCAACATGATTCATATGCTTGTGTGTTATATGTATATCAAACTGCTGGTACAGAAGTGTGTGTGAAAGGGTTTGTACAGTACTGAGCTTAAAGATATATCCACAGTGTCCCTACTAGAAAAGAACAAACATGTATATAAACTATTGTACCTGTGTAAATGTATATGTTTTAATAGTGGAAACTAGAACTTGCAAAATTTCAAGAAAATAGTTGAAATTAAATTGTTTTATAACTGTGCCATAAAAGTTAGTCTCAATGAAGCAAAGGAGACATGATGTCTAAAACTAGGGAGCCTTCTGTATTGTGTTGCGTTTATTGTTTTATGTCTTCCTGCAGCTGCAAAGATTTAAGAAGGGTCCTTGTTTATGTGTTTTCACAGGGAGATGCTAAATGCTGGGGTTTAACATAGGAACTAAGGTCAGATGACACAAAGTGATGTAATACTGGCAGCTACCCCAGCAGTAATATTTGCTATTAATTTAAGAAGTCTCTGAGAAAGAGGCTGGGCATTTTGTATTTGTCTTTGACCTGACAACAACATCAGCTAAGAAGATCCATTCACCACATTTGCCTAGCTGTAAGTTAACTAGGTACAGTAATTTCTTTTAGATTTAGTAAGGAATATAGTAAAGATTAGTTTAGATGTTTTCTGTATTTATTTGAGACTGTCCCGCAATGTTGTTTTAAATATTTCCTGTGATTTTGAACTCTGAAGTTACTATGAGTTACTGAGTATGTTCTTGTTCTTTTATTATATATTACTAAACATATTTAAACCTATCTTTGTGGCTGATATTTGTGAGACATATTTAAGCTCTGAGAGTGCTTGCATATTTATTTGGTGCCACTGTGCAGACCACTCCTAACAGCCTTGCTCTTGGTCAGATTACCATTTGGATTAATGGTAACATTACACAGTAGGATCGGACACCCTTTGTTAAGGGGTTTAAAGTAGCTGATAAGGGGTTCTGGTGGCAGTGATAACTACATTATAGTCTGGGCTGAACGGGGCATAGCTAGTAAATCTGTGCCAGCCTTTCCCAGGGGTGTGTGTGTGTGTGTGTGTGTGTGTGTGTGTGTGTGTGTGTGTGTGTGTGTGTAAAACAAATCTCCAAGAGGGACACAAAGCACTGGTTGGACAGAGAGAGTGTTGGAGGACTTGGCTTGGAACCCTGGCTAAGGACTCAGCTCCATAACTGTGCCATTGGGGAGTCTTATTGGTGATCTAAAGAAAGAGGGAGAAACCAGCCCCAGACTGACTGTGGTCTCTGTTTGCTCTTAAGGGAAATTACTCTTTACTGTTTGTGTACTTGTCATCCTCCCAGTGTGTACATCCCTCACTGTTGCCAGTGTTGAGGACTGAGACTCCTTGATTACTGGGCCAGTGCACGGGCGTCACATAGTAATTTGTTGGCAGTGGTGGGATATCCACATTACATATTAATTGGCTTGTAGTGATGATCTGCATATTAGGATTCAGTGGTGTGGATATTGAATTCATGTAGGCTGTAAACAGTGGTCACTGTTATATTTGGTAACTGCAATGTCCGTCAGGTATTTTCACCTGAGTTCTGGGAAGAAAATTATCAACAACAGAACAAAGTATGGCTAGTCACAGAATAAGTGACCAAGCACATATAAGCAGCGGTAATACAAATGTAGGAAAACGTGTGTGTGTAATTATTAAGATTTATCTGTTATTAAGATTTATCTATTTCTTTATTTATCACATTTGTTAACTGCGTAACTGAACTGGTCTGTAGTTCCTTTTCATCCATAAATGAAGTTAAGAAGACAAAGACCACAAAACAGCCGTAGCAAAGAATGCAAGTTGAATTTTTTAGCAAAACATATGGATTAAGCTAATGTATGTATTGCAGGTGTTTTTGATGCATACATGAATTGAAATAATAGATATTGTTTACAAATTATACAGTTTGCCAAAAAGGTCTAAATGAGAAGAGACAATGGCAATTGCAGTGTGTAAAAAAGATAGGATTAGCCATCAGTCATGGTTGCATTTGCACACAGACCTGAAGCACAACTGTATGTGTTACTTAGCTGGAATCTGTAAAGTAAGTACTATTATTCCTGAGCACATGATCTCTTAGTTTCTGCCTGAGCTGAGCTGTTTCAGTTTGTCTGATGTCATTTAGTGTATCATTCCAGCAGGTTGATGCTAAAAGTTTGAAGAGTGTATGGTTTAGCTTCTGAATGAGTGTATTAAGCTTGTATTGAGAAGTGGGCAGAACTGTTGAAAAGAAATAACAATTTCTGATGTTCAAAACAAAAATTAGACAGATGTAGTTTAGCCAGAATATTGGTGCTGTTGTTCTAGTATCACAAGCATCAATTAAAACATCAGAGTGGTTGGATGCAAAGAGTAGAAAGAGTCAAAACTAGAATGATCCACAAAATAAAGTTTGAAAAGTATCTTGACTAGGCCAAAAAACATTGCAGTTTTAAAGTCTGTACAGTAAGTAGGGTGAGAAACACAGATAATAAATCTAATGTGGATTAAATCAACTGGAACAACCCCTTAAGTGTTTCCACACAATTACAAGTACAGTTACAAGTCCAGTTACCTGGGCTACTAACTGTTTTTAGTGATGATTTGAAGTAGCTGTTATAGGCAGTATATCACAAGTTATTGGAGAGTTTGTTTCTCCTGTAATTTGCCTACAGCAACAGTGTACTGAGTCACTAAAATTTGTTTTTTTAACTTTGAGACTACAGACAGTCTTCTGACGAAGTGCTCATGGTAACTGTGCCTTTATGATATAGATGCATAAAAGGAGGGGCATTTTGAGTAGCAAACAGGTTTCGTGTGAAACGTAATTGTGTGGCAGTCAGTTTTTAGGAGAACTCTAATCATTGTAATCTGTGCAGGAACAGACAATAATGTGATCTTCCGTAATGGCTAGCAGTAAATGAGGGTATCCTGTTGTATGCATATTCTACCTTGTCTTGGGGAGTTGGCAATAATCCAATATAGAGATTCTGAATGGACTCCGTTATAATATTCTTTCTATGAAGGTCAAATTTTAATTAAAATGAATGCAACCAAGAAGTTTAGATGACATCACTTTTTGTGGTAGGTGGACACTCTATTGCAGTAATACCAAATGATCAGTTCAAGGAGAGACAGTTTCACAAAGGGAGGAGCAAAGGATTATTGTAAAACTAGACTTCATGATTTATGTGAAACCAGCTTAGATTAAGGGTTGCTTGCATTAAGATTTAAACCAAAAATGTATGTCACAATACAAGAGAATAAATGCAAAAAGAAGAAAAAAAGAACTTTGAAGCCCAAACACTGCATCCAGGAAGTAGTAAGCTCACATAGGACAGTAATTGAGCAATCAGCATACTGATACTATAATGGTTAACCATGTCATTCACCAATATTGTTAAGAAGGTGGCCCTCTGGAACAGAACTCTGAGGAACTAGTCCAGCATTCACTAACAGAGAGGGAGGGAGAGATAAATGTTCTATCTTACAGCTTGCTCTCTATTGTTCAATAGTAAGCCATTTGGTAACAATGAGTGTTAGTCCTTGATTGGCAAGTGTCAATATATGCCTAGAGGAACAGACAATGTCACAGGCTCTCTAGAAGTGAAAGAGGAACTACAGCAACTAATTGGTCAAAGTTTGACTAGATATGTACTACACAGTAATGAGGAGGGCAGAGTCAATACTATGGTAGGACCGAAAGCCAATCTGGGAATTAGAAATTATATTGGAATTTGTAAAAAAAATATTTAAGTAATGTAGTAGATTCTCGGTAACACACTTCTCAAAGATTTTTTGAGAGTGTTGAAAGGAGGACAGTTTGGTAGTTGCTTTGTTGTAAGACTATAGGTCCACTTTTAAGCAGAGGAACTTTGAGGGCCTGCATTTAAATTGAACGGTCATATCCTTTCTGGATAGATCTGTTAATAGTTCTTGAAAGAGGACAGTAGATCATTTTGGCTGAGAATTTTAGAAAATCAGAGTAAATTGTCCTGGTCTATTGAAATGGATCAGACTGTCTCAGATTTCTATAAAAACAGTATATCTGAAACGTGAAGACTTTAGTGTGGTTCCACACCACAAACAATAGTGATCACTGATGACTTTAGCCATTACACCAGCTGTTATGATGTTCTTTGGGGAGATAGGAGAAAGCTGATCATGTATGCTGTCCTGACTTGAGGCTCTTTTGGTCCAGAATCTGAGTAAAATAACTTACTTGAAGCTATAGCTGTAAAGCAGGATAACTAAATGCAGTAATGGATTAACTTCCCATCAATGTTAAGGGGTTAACTTCCCATCAGTGTTAAGGGATTAACTTCCCATCAATGTTAAGGGGTTAACTTCCCATCAGTGTTAAGGGGTTAACTTCCCATCAGTGTTAAGGGGTTAACGTCCCATCAGTGTTAAGGGGTTAACTTCCCATCAATGTTAAGGGGTTAACTTCCCATCAGTGTTAAGGGATTAACTTCCCATCAATGTTAAGGGGTTAACGTCCCTTCAGTGTTAAGGGGTTAACTTCCCATCAATGTTAAGGGGTTAACGTCCCATCAGTGTTAAGGGGTTAACTTCCCATCAATGTTAAGGGGTTAACTTCCCATCAGTGTTAAGGGGTTAACTTCCCATCAATGTTAAGGGGTTAACTTCCCCATCATTGTTAAGGGATTAACTTCCCCATCAGGGTTAAGGGGTTAACTTTCCATCAGTGTTAAGGGGTTAACTTCCCATCAGTGTTAAGGGATTAACATCCCATCAATGTTAAAGGGTTAACTTCCCATCAGTGTTAAGGGATTAACTTCCCATCAGTGTTAAGGGATTAACTTCCCATCAGTGTTAAGGGGTTAACTTCCCATCAGTGTTAAGGGGTTAACTTCCTATCATTGTTAACGTTACCTATGACAGTGCATTCAGACTTGTAGAGAGCCAGTGGAGTGCCTCATCTGCTGCACACATTCAGTTTTTACAGGAGGCATGTAAATACGTGCCATCAAAAACTGCTTGCCTTTACTCAGTTTTTTACATATGCCTGCAGTAATTCCTTGAGTGATGACTGTGGAATCTGTGTATTACAAAGGAAGCAGGTTAGATTATTCTTCTAGCGGATTTCCACTCCATCAGTGACTTTGTGACCTGTGCCTCTCTATATGCTGTAGTTCAGTGGAGCTATCTCTGCTTTAGTGTCAGTTGGTTTGAGACAAGTTTGTATGACATAGCTAGGGTGGCTGATAAAGACAGCGCTACATTTGAATTAAATGTGTTTTGTTTTGTATTCTTTGCATCAGTGTGGGTTAGCTTGCCCCAGTAACTTTCACCCAGCCATAATTTATATGAGCAGCTATACTTTCAACCAACAGACGTAAATTAGGGTAAATGTTACCAGAGCTTAAACATGAAACAGGCAAAGACAGTAGCAAGCAGAAACAGGAACCTTAATTTTAATTTTAATATTTTAAATTTCTTTTTTTTTTCCTATAGTTGAAACAAAAGGCAAACCAGATGTTACATATTCATGTTGGTCCTGTCTTTGGCTGATTGAGGATAATATACATAAGTGTACATTCAGAATACAGATACTGTGCTGCTGCTAATAATGATATAGAATGCTTCTAATAGAGTAGCTGTGACAAGTATGACCTCTCACACCTTTAATATTCACTGGACAGATACTGTGCTGCTGCTAATGATGATATAGAATGCTTCTAGTAGAGTAGCTGTAACAAGTAAGACCTGTCACACCATTGCAAGGAAAATAATATTCACTGGAGTAATTAACCAATAGCAGCAGACTAATGTTACTCTGACACATGTTGTTACTGTATTATATAACTATGTGCCGACTTGGATGGAATGGATGGAGTCCGGTTGTGTACAACAACAGTGACAAGACTGCATTACCTGACAGATGCTGATATGGTTGACTTATACTTGTGTCCCCCAGATAACCCCTAGGAAATACCATCTGACATAATCTTTCGAACTATCAGTAGAGAGCAGGTCTTAGATTCGCTCTGTAGGACTAGGAATATAACAAGATGGGCCCAGATAATTTCCCAGGATGCCTTCCAAATAGCCTGAAATATGACGAATCAAGGGCACTGGTGTCACTGTTCAACCACAGTGTCTGCTCAAACTTCATACCATGCAAATGGAAGACTACATCGGACATTCCTCTGCTAAAGGTTGGACCATCAACGAATCCTGGGAAATACAGACCTATTAGTCTGACTAGTCTCATATGCAAAACCATGGAAAGAAGTATGGAAATGATTAACAATGACAAAGGAAACCTTCAGATATTGGACCCAACCCAGTTTGGTTTCATCAAAGGCGGGTCATGTGTACTGAACCTGGTGAACTTCTTTAAGAAGGTCACCAAGGCAATAGACCAAGGAAAAATGGTACATACGGCCTACCTTGATCTACCTAAGGCATTTGATACAATACCCCAATCAGACATTGTAAACAAACTCACGTAATTAGGCATAAACATCTACATAACTTGCTGGATAACCAACTGGCTCACAGACAGGACCCAGGAAGTTAGAACTGGAGAGACTACCTTTGCAAAGAGGGTGGTCACCAGTGGAGTCCCCCAAGACTCTGTACTGGGTCCTCTCCCCTTTAGCATCTATTTTTTGGTAGTCAAGGACAATATCAAGGGCATTTGGCTTACTAAGTTTGCAGATGAGTGCAAGCTAGGAGCAGTCATAGAAACCGCTTAAGTTTCTATCATCTTACAAGAAGGTCCAACACAAACAAATGACTTTTGCCAAAGCCATAGTAGAAAACTCGTTGCCAGAAAAAAAAGCATAAGAGCACTTTTTGGCAAGTCAGACATCCAGAAAAACTACCTCATTGATAAAACATTCCTAAAAGTAGTCACAGTAGTCAGAAATGTGGGGAATCATGTAGATAGTAAGCTGTCTTTTGACCAACGTGTCTAGGATTGTTAGAAAAATCATTCTCTATCACTCAACTTATAAACAAGTTCATAGCATCTAGGTCCAGGGAAGTTATCGTGCCATCAACAGACCCTTCATGGAGTTGTGTGTGTTCCTGACCAGGGACATGCAAAAACTGGAATGTCCACAGAGTTTCCTCACAAAAAGAATACAGGGCATAAACACAATGTTCTGTAGCCTCAAAGCCATATCTCTGTATTCTGTTTCTTACAGACTGCTGAGAGGAAGTTTGTCTGGCATAAAAGGTATCCTTGGACCCCACTCTGATGGACCTTTTGCATATCTGCAAAAAGAACAGCACCAGAACTACTAGATCTAAGGATTTAAACTTTGTGAGTTAAATAGCACATTGAAGGGATAGGTACATATCTCAAAGAATCCCCTTTCACTGGAATAGACTTCCTATCCATGTGAAGCAGAGCCATTCCCTAACCCTGTTCAAACACCTGGACCAGTTGATGGGAAATCAGTATTTCGCCCCAGGTTGGACACCTGTGTCCAGGCAACCATTAAATCATGCCCTAACTGCATCTCTTAAAATAACCCATAAGGCATTAATGTGTGGGTTACATTTGGGTCGCATGGCTAGTTTATAAACACCATAGTGGTTTTTAGCCTAGTGTATACCTATGAATCTATAAACCTATTGGAAGTGACTTATATGGCTATATAAGGCAACCTAGCTTGAGAATGGGGTAGCTGGAGTAGGTCGGGTCAATTGCGGTAAGCCATTTGGCATTCATGTCTTGGCAGGGCATCCTCCCCCCAAAATTTTAGCCTAAGGCTCCCCCTAGGGTCACCATTTTAAAAGCCACACCTCTTACTCCTTCTGTTGCTGTGCTTTGCCATCCCTCTTGCTATACTTGCCCCACCCCTCTCTCCACTCATTTTATTACACAATTCTGCTTATTATTGTTGCTAAATATATTTTTTTCCTGTCCAATTGCTTATGGATGCAGCTGAATCACACTAATGTGTTATGTGTGCAAAAACTGCTGTTGGGAGGCAGTGACTTTACAGACAGCGATAGTCTTTGCTGTGGCTGCAGAGTTTGCAAAGTCTGTTCTAGACTACTGAAAAAAAAATTTGGTAACAGCCTTAGTTCCCATTACGATCCAGTGAGCATATGCTGTGTCCAGGATATAAGCAAATGGTAGCCTGTATGATATATAGCAGCTGGCATACGAGAAGGGGACAGATAAAAAGTAGAAGTGTTCCATGACTCAGGTGGGGGGGGCAGTAGTTGTCTGTGAGCCAGTGTCAGGACAAGTCCCTTGTGAAAGGGACATGTCAAAGGGTTTAACTTGCCTTGCAGTTTCACAAATAATGAGTAATGTAAATTGGCTAGATTCTTTTACCAGATTCTGTGGTGGGAGTGCCAGATGAACTTGTATGTCTTGAAAATATCTGTGCAGGTCTCAGTATGGCTATTGTTGATGTACTCTCCTTATTTTATCTGCAGAACAGACATGGTTATATGATGCAGGTCCCAGGTGAAGATATGTTTGCTGTAGAAGCCAATGCATGTTTCACTAAAGTTGTTGTAATCCTGTTATTCTAGCTGGGATTCAGGGTACTGTTTGATGCACTGATGACTCATTTAAGCTCAGGACAGAAATAATTATAGTCACACTTTTCTTTAATTTTGCTCCTTTGTTAGCTTGATAAAACTAACCAGGAGTTATTCTTTCTAGGGGGGTGGGTTGGGAGAGCACTTCTATAATGTATCACAATATGCAATCTGAGGCAGTAGAAACTGCTGCCTTTTTGAAAGGATGGACTTTATGGAATAAAATGCTAAAGGCATTCAGGGTAATCTTGTTCATATTGCACAAAGTGTACACAAACCCACTTTTCACATGTTAATATGAAATGTATTTTACTTTATATAATCAATTTAATTTTTATCTAATGTTGGAAGTAATATTAAATATCATCACCATCAACCCCTTTTTTCTCATTTTCTGCATGAGGTTAGGGTGTCATGTCAACTATTGTCCTCTCTCTCAATTTAGTGCCACTGTTCTACCTCCTTCGACAGTCGTGCCTGAACATCACAGGACTTCTCTCACACAATTCATCCATCTCTTTGCTGGCCATCCTCATTTCTTCTTCCCTTCTTCCTGTCTGTCCCAAGTCTTCTTCCACAGATTGCCTTCTGCTTTACAGCACGTGCCCAAACCACCATAATCTGTTCTTTTTGACTTTCTTTGCAATTGGAGCTACTCCAGCTTCTGCTCTGATTTTCTCATTTCTTTGTCCCATAGTGTACATTCTACTACCTATCTCAGGCATTTCATTTCCATCACCTCTAGCTTCCTCAACTGCTCTGCCTTTACTACCAGGTTTCTGTACCACTCACTAGTACTAGCCACACCACTGTTTCCTACACTATACTTTTCAGCTTTTTTTGGAATCTTCTCTCATACACTACCCATGAGAGTCTGTGCCATTTGGCTCTAGCCCCCTGATTCTAGCTTTGACCTCCTCATTCAGACTTCCATTCTTCTCACCCAACCCTCTCAGATACCTGAAGCTGTTAACCTGTTCCACTATTTTCCCTTCTACTGAATTCTCAGCTTCTTCTAATTTCCCCATCCGCTGCTATTACAACTGTTCTCAGTTTCATCCCATGTGCCTTCAGTTTTGTATTCCAGTCCTCAAACCTTTGCTGAAGTTCTTGCACAGAGTCTGCCTGTAATGCCACATCATCTGCATACAGCAATTTTGTTGATCTGTCCCTTCTGTCCTGTTTGCTGATGTAGTCCATCTCCTGTATGAACAGCAGTGAGCTCAGAGCTGAACCCAGATGCACACCTAGTCCCACTGGGAACCCCTCTGAAAGTCCACACACTGTTCTTGTTTGAATCATCAGGTCCTTGTACATTGCCTGACTAATTTTACCAATGTTTCTGGGACTTCGAATCACTGCAGTACTCCCCAAATCAACTTTCTTGGGACCTTGTCATATGCTTTCTGTAAATCCAGGAATGCCCAGCTGGACTCTTTCCTCATCTCTAGATTCCTCTCTCCTGTCTGTCTAAATGCAAATATTGAGTCTTTTGTGCTGTATCCTGATCTGAATCCAAACTGCTCATCTCCAATCTTTCTACTACTCTGCGTATTTGTTTATTAGTAATCCTTTCCAGAGCTTTCATGTAATGTGACAGGAGTTTGATACCTCTGTACTGCCCACAGCTGTGGATGTCCCCTTTGTTCTTGTACACAGTGACATTAGTATGCTTATTCTGCAGTCATTTGGGATACACTTTTCTCTCCATACAGTAGTTGATTATCCAAACTAATTCGGACCTAGGGTAGTTCAGACAATCAAATTGTTTGGATAATCAAACATATAATTGAACTGGATAAAAAAAAAACTTCTAAAGTCTTGTTTTTTCTGCAAGCAGGAATATACTTTTCAACCATTCAGTGATTCCAGTGGACAATAAAGAATATTTTTCACAAGCGAGTTAGTACAAGCTCAAGAAACATGCTGAAATGAATACGTATAATGTTTACATATTCAGACTTTATGATTTTTCCTACCCAAAAACTTTGGAAGGTTGGTTCGGATAATTGACGTTTTGAATAACTGATGTTCGGATAATCAACTCTCTACTGTATTGCTATGAGTACCCTCAGAAGCTGTTTTTCCCATATCTCACTCAACCATCTTGATTATGTCTGCTGTGACGGTATCTAAGGCTGCTGCTTTCCTTTTCTTCATTTTCTTTAGTGTTGTTCTTCCTTCTTCTAAGGTGGGCTCCTCCTCTTCTATTTCACAGGCTGTGTCTGGAGCAGTACAGTTTCAGTGAGATTTTCTTCATTCAGAAGCTGCTGGAAGCACTCCTTCTATCTGCCTTTGTCCTGCGGACTGCTGACCAAGTTCTTGCCTTATAAAGGTTGTCTGACTGTCTTCTTTATCTTTCTTTCTTTGCCTTGCAACCTGATTGTTTCTTTATGCCATCTGCTATGTCACTTTCCAGAAGCTTGTAGAGTGCCTCTGATGGATTGGTCTTTGCTATTGCAACTCTTCTGTTAGCCAACCAGTATTCCTTCGTAGCACGGTCCATCTTTTCTCTCTCCCACTTTTTCCTGCACTACTCCTTTCTTTCAATGACTTCCTGGACTTCAGCATTCCACCACCCATTTTCTTATGCGCTATGCTTCCATACCTGGCTTGTCCGTATATCTGTAGTCCTTACGTGAGGCACTGCCATTCTTCTTTAACTGTATATATTTGCTCTTCCTCCTGAAGTGCTAGAGCCCTGAGTAATCCCATGAACTCTTGTGCTCTCTCTCCAGTCATCTTCCAGAACTTCAGCCTAGTCACTGTTGAATGTAAAGACTTTTCTGAACACTGCTTACAGCTGATTGTGACAACCTGTGTTTTATGCTGTGGGCTGACTGTTTCACTGGGAATGACTTTGCAATCACTAATTCTACCCCAGTGCCCTTTCTGGCCCAGTTTCCCTGTAATGTCTTAGCTGAAAGTGTTCCAAATGAAACCATAAAACACACTTTTTACAGAGAGAGAAAATAATGCAAAAAATGCAGTGATTTCTGTTTCAAAAATGGAAGTAAAAGACCGATTCAAACTGAAAATGTATACTAACCAAAAGTACCTACTTAAACTTCAAAAATCCTTAAAACTTCTATTCACTTGCAGAACTGCGCATTAGTTGCAGCATACCCAAGGATTTTAAGGCACTTCTGATTATAATCTAAAATGTGTCAGTGTGTGGATTTTGTAAATCCAGTAGATCTTGCAGGTTTTGCCAAAATGTATGGGCTGTTAGCCGTGAGTGTACTTTATCAGTGTTGTATAAATACATCATTTCAAAATGGTTGTGTCAGCAATCAGTGCTGAAATAAGTGCACAATATATAGAGATTGCACAGTATCTCAAACTGACAATGCGTTAGTAAAGTATTTACATTGTTTAAAAATTGTGTATGCTGTGGCAGGGTGTTGGTTACCCAGAAAACTACAAGTTGTCATTTTCAAAGCTAGTGATATATGAACTCAGCACCACTCATAGCCAACTAAGTTGTTTCATGTAATGACTTCATTTATGACACCCTGCTGGTAGATTTTGTCAAATTCTTGATCAGCGTGCAGTGGAATTCATGTAAGTTGACACCCTGCTGGTAGATATTGACAATTCCTGATCAGTGTGCAGTGGAATTCTTGTAAACTGAACCTTTCATAAACGATTCTATCTAAAACATTGAAATAAAAACATAGGAAAGTGTTGCCCCCAGTTTGAGTTTCCTAGTAAAGCATTCATACAGTAAACTTCATCAAATAGATTTTGTAGTGAATTCAGATTGTCCCATGTTTTTATTGAAATCTGATGATTGCTGACACAACCATTTTATAATGATACGTTTGTACAACACTGAAGGGGGTGCAGGTGGATGAGTGGGTGAAAGCATTTGAAATTTTGTAAGTATTTATATTTCCTGACTTTACTCAGTGATCAGACAAGAGTATAAGCAATATAAACAAGGGAGCCCGCAGGATTTTTTGCAGGGGGGTGCAAACCCAGAGCCCCGCCCACACAGCTCCACCCACTCACGCAGCCCCGCCCATGAAGCCATTCCAGTGTCCCATTACTTGGCTATTTCTCCCTATTTGCCATAGACACTGTTCAAATTTCTCAGCGTGCATACTGTTTTATGCTTTACTTCTACAATGATTACAGATGTTTGGATTTAATTTACAACTTTTATTTCAAATGTTATAACACAAACACTGATAGACATTTACTAAACCTAAACAAAGCAATAGCCTTACAATGAAAACAGACTTAGCATTAAAACTTCTCTACCTTTGAAACCCACATTCACTGAAACAGCAATGAAACCCACATTCAAAAAAAATGCATCTGGCCAGTGGCAGGGTAAGTTTACCTTTGGGCTGTTTTCAAATCATAGGCTCCTTGCACACATTTTTAGAACCATACAAAAGTTCTTTGATTCACCTTCCTGGTTGTATTAATTATACTATAGTTGGCTACAGCAGCATAACCATCAATATAAGGAATTATCAAACTGCAACACTGATTAGTTGTCTACAAAAAAATCAGAGGCTTGTTCAGTTTGCAAGAATATGCATGGTACTTAATTAAGAACTACAGATAGACTGCTACATGGTCAACAGACAATGGGAGAATGAAGATAGAGGAGGATAAATTAAGGGTATAAAAGAGGAAATAAAGAACAGAAAATAAAAACATGAAAAAGAAAAAAAAACTGAGGGGAAGTGTGAATAAGGAAAATGAGGTACACAGGCTAAGGAAAAGTAATGAAGGAGAGGGGCAGAAAACAAGGTTACTGCTGCCAACTAGCCAGAGGGAAGGAGGGATAAAAGGGAGAGTCTCAAGTTATGGGAACTCAACAGAAGCATAAAATACTAAAAAAGTTACAAACGCCAATAAACAATAAGACAATGAATCGCAAAGTGATAGAAAAAAATGGGAGGAAACCCGGAAAGAGTCAATAAATCAAGGTAACAAAAGATTTTACCAGAAGACAAGGACAAATGGTATATTGGACCTATTCAATTATTTTTTATTAGAAAGTTATGTTTTTGCAGGACAAAATGCCAGGCAATTTATTTCTTTTAAGTCTGCTTATATAAAATATCTAAATACATAAAAAGGACCGTGTGTTGCTCACTTTTACACCAAGCATCATTATGCCATGATCCCAAAAGACAGTGGAGACTATTCTGCTGTCTGTTCCTTCTGGATCACATATGCTGATAGGAATGAAGTCTAAAATACCACATACACACAATACTACTATTAAAAATATCCAACTACATTTAAGAAAATAGCACGTACACTTTGAAAATTAAAGTGCAAATTGGATACACATTACAGATGTGAACATCTGACAAGCACTCCATTTCAAATAAAACCATGAGAAATACCTTATGTAAAACAATACACTGTTGTTGAGAGAGGGCATTGGGAAGCCAGAGTAAATGGTCTAGAATGTGGCTGCAGAGTCAAACAAAAAAGTACAAATAACGCAGTTAAAGTGCAAGAGGCATCAATCCTGTCAAGTTATCTAAACACAGCTGCAAGCAGAAAAATGGAAGTAAAAGACCGATTCAAACTGAAAATGTATACTAACCACAAATACCTACTTAAACTTCAAAAGCCTTAAAACTTCTATTCACTTGCAGAACTGCACATTTGTTGCAGCATACCCAAGGATTTTAAGGCACTTCTGATTATAATCTAAAATGTGTCAGTGTGTGGACTTTGTAAATCCAGTAGATCTTGCAGGTTGTGCCAAAATGTATGGGCTGTTAGCCATGAGTGTACTTTATCAGTGTTGTATAAATACATCATTTCAAAATGGTTGTGTCACCAATCAGTGCTGAAAGAAGTGCACAATATATAGAGATTGCACAGTATGTCAAACTGACAATGTGTTAGTATTTACATTGTTTAAAAATTGTGTATGCTGTGGCAGGGTGTTGGTTACCCAGAAAACTACAAGTTGTCATTTTCAAAGCTAGTGATATATGAACTCAGCACCACTCATAGCCAACTAAGTTGTTTCATGTAATGACTTCATTTATGACACCCTGCTGGTAGATTTCGACAATTCCTGATCAGTGTGCAGTGGAATTCTTGTAAACCGAACCTTCCATAAACGATTCTATCTAAAACATTGAAATAAAAACATAGGAAAGTGTTGCTCCCAGTTTGAGTTTCCTAGTAAAGCATTCATACAGTAAAATCATCAAACAGATTTTGTAGTGAATTCAGATTGTCCCATGTTTTTATTGAAATCTGATGATTGCTGACACAACCATTTTATAATGATACATTTGTGCAACACTGAAGGGGATGCAGGTGGATGAGTGGGTGAAAGCATTTGAAATTTTGTAAGTATTTATATTTCCTGACTTTACTCAGTGATCAGACAAGAGTATAAGCAATATATATCAACTTGGGATCCGGGCACATGCTCGACTAGCATATGTCCGAATCACAAAACATTGAACACACATACACAAAAGCGCTTAACATCAACAAGTGCTTTCATGTATGTGTGCCTGTTTCATAGATCGAACTACAGTGCGGGAAAGGGAAAATTCCCTTTTCCCCACTGTAGTGCGATCTTGTAGTGAGAATAATAAAGTAGGGGGGGTGTGCAGGGGCTTCACCCCCCCCTGCAGAAATGTAGATTTTTTTTTGAACTACACATACACGGAAGTGCTTTTCGATGTTAAGCGCTTTCGTGTATGTGTATTAGATGTTTTGTGATTCAGACATATGCTAGTCAAGCATGTGTCCTAGACCCATCAACATATATTAGAGCAGAACCCTGAACTTATTCTGCGTTTGACTAAGTACAGGTTCGGGGCATAACATGAGATGGCAGGATTTCTGCCCCGGCATGGCTTAAGTAATGGGTTGCTCACAAATGTGCATGTTCTTGACAAAAATGCCATATTAGTGAAGCATAATATCCTCATCTTAGTATATATGACTCTAGCCTTAGGGCAACACAGTACAGTCAAAGCAATGCTGAAACAAGACTAATTCAGAAACTTTAAAGTACAACTGTCCAAATAGTCTGTTTACAACATTTGTACACCCCGCCTACTTAAATCATCTGCTCTGTAGTCTGATGTCTTAATTTATGCTTTGTAAGTCTGATTTTCCCCTGCAAAACAACTCTCTTCTATGGCAGTAGCATTTTAAGAGAGCAGACAAGTTTGGTGCCGTTATAAAAACTTTTAGTATGATATAGGATTCATATCTGGCAGATCCTTGCATTTCTTACACAGTCTGTATATAAGGAGCTGTTATTTGTGCATACTCATATATGAATATACATTTTCAAGAAGTCTAATATATTCAAATGAACAATTACATTCCGTATGTAACAATTAGTAAAAAATTAAATTCAACAAACGTTCAATTTGGAGCCAAAAACAAGATACAATTTTGGCTTATTTAAATCAATGGTTCTACAGAACAACATGTAATTTTTAAAATGTGGTGTGACCCTCTGGACTTAAAAAAAGAATTATCAAAAAAAAGGAACGTTGTTTCTAAGGGAATTATACTTAGTCAATGCATGGTACCTACTTCAACAAACTTTTTTTCAGAGTTTCCACTCAATTCAGAGATACTTTCCATAATACATGACTTGTGCGCTAATTCTGTAATCTTCTCTATGCATGGGGACTCTGCCTTTTTCCAAGCCCGAGTTATTACCTTTTTACCAACTAATATCAGTAAGTTGAACAGGTTTCTACCTCACTTGTCTAACTGACTTCTGGTCATAACGTGTTAAATGTAAGGCATGTGTAAGATCCGCTGTATCGGGCCAAAACATGTTGCATAAGGACAATAGTATTTTTTAATTGCTCCAGTTGTTTGCATTCTCAGAAGGCTCCAGTGCCACATATGGAAGATTTGGAGTTACAGGCAAGGAATATATGCGCCAACAAATGTTAATGTATAAAAAAGTCAACAAACAGTGCCCCCAAAAAGCAAATCCTCCTGGATTTTGTGGCATAACATGGTGCTTAGAAACATAAGATCCTTCTTTTGTTATCACTTATGTATTAACCCTTCTGTGCCAGTCTGGTTTACTAGTACCGGTAATCAGTCTCGGTTTTGCTACCTCACACAAGAGCCTATACAAATTCTCAGTAGGATGACTCTTATCTTTTTCTGTAATACTGTTCCAGTCCATGCACTCAGCCCTCTCCTTTAAATGCTCTCACTGTAGAGGGAATTTTAGTTTAGCTATCTTCCTGATATAATTAAAATCCTGAAATCCAGATAATTTTAGATGTTTTACTGGGACTAAGTGTTGTGCCTAATTTTAGTGTTAATGGCATCAAATGCTCATCTCAGGAATTTGAGTAGCTCTGATTTAATACCTCCCCCTAGTGGCCTCCCCCCCACACACTTGATAAGGCTTTCCTAAAATCCCAGGAGTCCTTCCATCTGTTTAACTGCAATATTCCTCCAAATAATGTGTTGTGTTGAATCAAGAATATCGTAAATTAGCTTCAGCAGCAGCAGCATTATAACATTAAAATGCAGAAGTCCAAATCCTCCAAGCACGATACGGAGGGTTAAAATGTCACAATGAATTCTTGGCTAGTTTCCCTCCCCAGGAAAACCAAGTGTAAAACACACAAAACCAGGAAAAAACTCCAAAACCGACAGTGAGGACAATAAT
Source organism: Protopterus annectens (assembly GCF_019279795.1). Lineage (NCBI taxonomy): Eukaryota > Metazoa > Chordata > Ceratodontiformes > Protopteridae > Protopterus > Protopterus annectens. Next base: position 728,558,300 of record NC_056735.1, read on the forward strand.
TCGATGAAATAAAAATAAATCCTTTATTCGGTGGTTAGAAGGTAAAATCCAAAGGTGAGCAGCAAAAGAACCAGCAAAGTCAGACAAGCGCTTTCGCTTGGGTAATACCAAGCTTTATCAAGTCAAAAACAGTTTCTTTAGGAAAAAAGCTGTTGTTTAAATAGGCATCTTAATTGATCACATGCTTAATTGCAGCTGAATCTCATTAAAGGAACCAATTTGACATACCATAAGAAAATAAACAAATCGTGCAAGTATACATAAAAAATAGTCAGCATCTACACTTTGGTAAAATAATGCAAAAGTAGTAAACCATATTGGTTGCATTATGAAATTGTGTGATTGTGTACAAAAAACCTCCAGAAGAGGGAAGAACAGTGTAAAAAATAATAGATAAAAATTGCATAAAAACCAGATAGATTTAAAATCAACAGTGCTATGTAAAATAAAAATGTATAGATTACATTTTAGTTAGTCATAAAGATGGTATCATAATGCACGAATAGCACCCAGTCAATAAGTTGTGGAATGTGTGAAATAGGTGTAGGATGGCAGTGGTGTAGTAAAACTTACTACAACCTTGCTCTTCTAAGTTTCAGCACTGAGCCTATGCTGAGTGTACCGTTTAACCCCGGGGGCCTTCCTGCATCCAACCTAAGCTGCCAAATCAGCTCCCTGTATTCCAGGGTTGATTCACAGTCACCTCCTCTGATGTTTGGATTCAATTGTTCAAGAATCATGAAGGACAATTTATAATTGTGACATGTAAGTGAATGTTTGAAAAAGGCATTGCTTTCCTTTTTCTTTTCAATGTCATAAGTGTGTTCGCATAACCTTTCGTAAATTCTCTCTCGGTTTTACCTATGTAGAAGGCACCACAGGTGGTGCAGAGCCCAATGTAAACCACTCCTTTGGTTGCACATGAAAAGTGGCCAGGAGATCTAATGTAAGTGTGTCTAGATTTTAAGTGGATGTAAGGTTTGTTTATGATAAGAGCACACTGCTTACAGGCACCACACTTGTAGGTGCCTTTTTTGTGATGTGAGTTGTGGGTAGTTGTTGTAAGTTTCCTCTCAAAGATTTCTTTGTTTTGCCCTCTTCCTCATTAAACTTGGGTTTGGCTGGAATAATGCTCTTGAAATCATCATTACCAGCCAATACAAACCAATATTTAGAAACAATAGTTTCGATTTGTTCAGAATTAGCAGAAAAAGTGTAGATAAAATTACCATCCTTCTCATTATTGTGTTGTTTTGGTAAGGTTAGGGATCTGCACTTGCATATCCAAGCAGTGGAGGGTATAAAGTGTTTCTTTTGGCGAGAATTTCATCCGTTAGGGAATTAAGTAGGTTGACAGGATAGCCTCTTTCAATGAACATGTTATGTAACTTCTGAATCTCTTCTAAGAAGTCAGAAAATCTACTACACATTCTTGATGCTCTTATGAGTTGTCCCTTTACTATGCCTTTCTTTTGGTGAAACGGGTGCTGACTCTCATAGTGTAGTAGAGAGTTTGAAAAAGTAGGCTTCCTGTAAACCTTGGAGTTTAATTCCAGAGATTGACGGTCCCTGTAAATAGTGACATCAAGATAATGCAGTTCGTCATGGTTGATGTTGTGTGTGAAAGTCAGAAACTCTGTGGTGCTGTTGATGTATTGCAAGAAGGCCGATAACTGGTCTTCAGTGCCTTTCCAAATTAGGCAGATGTCGTCAAGGTACCTGCAGTAAAAAGTAAGAAACTGTGCCCAGGTCGTGCCAAATATGTACTCTTGCTCCCATCTGTGTAGTACCACGTTGGCGTAGTTGGTGGCACATGAAGCACCCATCGCCACTCCTTTTAACTGCTTGAACAGTTCCCCGTTGAAAAAAATGTAGTTGTTGTTCAGCACAATATTCATCATATCAATAATTAAATTGATGAAATTGTTGCCCAAGTTGGTTTCTTTGGTGAAAAAATCAGCAAACCATTCTAACCCCGTGGAGTGAGGGATGCTGGAAAAAAGGTCTTTAATGTCAATGGTAACCATAAAGGAGGAGGGGGGGCAGTTAGAAACGGGGAAAAGTTTCAGAAATTCCCATGAGTCTTTACACACGTGAGTAAGAGTGGAAATATGTTGTTTGGTAACATAGTCAATAAACTTGGCAATGGGTTCGGTCGCACCACCTGCACCCGAGACAATAGGTCTGAAAATCAACGGGCTGATGCCCTTGTGAGTCTTTGGGATTCCAAAGATGACCGGGGTAGTTGGTTTGTTGACAATCAGAAAGTTGTAAAGTTTTTCATTTATAAACCCCTGTAATAAATGGTCATATAGGGAGAATTTGATTTTTGCAAGTGCAATGTTATATTCATTTCGAGAAATTAAACAGTACTGCGTGTCATCATGCAAGATATGGTGCATACTGGCTTCGTAGGCGGAATCATACATGAGAACCACTCCACCACCCTTATCGGGTTTCATAATTCTGATATGCTCTTCAAGCAACTTGTTGATGTATTCAGAATCGTCAATATTCAAATTGGCTGACTCCAGTCTAGTGGGGTTACAGTACATGTTCCGCAAGTCCTGTTCAATTAATTCCTCGTACAACCTGAGGAGCGGGTGCGTGGGAGGGTTGAAAGTACTTTTCCTACACAATCCAGTAGGTTGCCAAGTTTGTCCTTTGAAAAAATGTTTAAGATTAAGTCCTCTGATGAATAACTTGAGGTCAACTAATAGCTGAGCCAAGTTTGCTTCGCCAAAAGAAACACTTTATACCCTCCACTGCTTGGATGTACGCAAGTGCAGATCCCTAACCTTGCAAAACAACACAATAATGAGAAGGATGGTAATTTTATCTACACTTTTTCTGCTAATTCTGAACAAATCGAAACTATTGTTTCTAAATATTGGTTTGTATTGGCTGGTAATGATGATTTCAGGAGCATTATTCCAGCCAAACCCAAGTTTGTGAGGAAGAGGGGGCAAAACCTTAAAGAAATCTTTGAGAGGAAACTTACAACAACTACCCACAACTCACATCACAAAAAAGGCACCTACAAGTGTGGTGCCTGTAAGCAGTGTGCACTTATCATAAACAAACCTTACATCCACTTAAAATCTAGACACACTTACATTAGATCTCCTGGCCACTTTTCATGTGCAACCAAAGGAGTGGTTTACATTGGGCTCTGCACCACCTGTGGTGCCTTCTACATAGGTAAAACCGAGAGAGAATTTAGGAAAAGGTTGTACGAACACACTTATGACATTGAAAAGAAAAAGGAAAGCAATGCCTTTTTCAAACATTCACTTACATGTCACAATTATAAATTGTCCTTCATGATTCTTGAACAATTGAATCCAAACATCAGAGGAGGTGACTGTGAATCAACCCTGGAATACAGGGAGCTGATTTGGCAGCTTAGGTTGGATGCAGGAAGGCCCCCGGGGTTAAACGGTACACTCAGCATAGGCTCAGTGCTGAAACTTAGAAGAGCAAGGTTGTAGTAAGTTTTTACTACACCACTGCCATCCTACACCCTATTTCACACACATTCCACAACTTATTGACTGGGTGCTATTTACGTGCATTATGATACCATCTTTTATGACTAACTAAAATGTAATCTATACATTTTTATTTTACATAGCACTGTTGATTTTAAACCTATTTGATTTTTATGCAATTTTTATCTATTTTTTTCACACTGCTCTTCCCTCTTCTGGAGGTTTTTTGTACACAATCACACAATTTCATAATGCAACCAATATGGTTTACTACTTTTGCATTATTTTACCAAAGTGTAGATGCTGACTATTTTTTATGTATACTTGCACGATTTGTTTATTTTCTTATGGTATGTCAAATTGGTTCCTTTAATGAGATTCAGCTGCAATTAAGCATGTGATCAATTAAGATGCCTATTTAAACAACAGCTTTTTTCCTAAAGAAACTGTTTTTGACTTGATAAAGCTTGGTATTACCCAAGCGAAAGCGCGACTTTTGCTGACTTTGCTGGTTCTTTTGCTGCTCACCTTTGGATTTTACCTTCTAACCACCGAATAAAGGATTTATTTTTATTTCATCGAATTATTGTCCTCACTGTCGGTTTTGGAGTTTTTTCCTAGTTTCCCTCCCCAAAAAATTCATGAACTTAGTTTTAATTGCTTTGACAAATACCTGAACTGGAGGTAAAGGAGCCTACCTCCACCACCCCAAGAGGCGTATAAGAGCAGTGGGATGTGTAGGGCCTACTGTTTTTGTTGATTAATTTCAGTTCTTTGCAATGCTTCTGAAACTGCATAGTTTTGTAGAGAACTAGAGTTTTCAAACTTCAAACCCAGATATTGAGTCTTAAAGAAAGATCTATCAGTAGCAAATGTGCTCCTCCAAATGTACACTGTTGATTTATTTAACTGTTTCATTAAGTCTTTTGACAGTATAAAATTATATAACTTCTTTAAAGAGTATAACAGTTCTTATACATCTATAGGCATAGATTTATTTACTTGAGTATGACTACAGCAATTAGTGAAAACTCTTTTGAGGGGAAATTATTTCATAACTTGTAGCTTTAGAAGCTGCTTTCAGGTTTTACAGATATTTGCCTTTTTGTTTCAGTGTACAGTCGATAGGTGTCTTGTTGGCCAAGTTGTCCAGCCGGCAATTATCCCCATTATATCTTGTTTTTGTAGACTTAGAGAAAGCATATGACAGGGTGCCTAGAGAGGAGTTGTGGTATTGTATGAGGAAGTCGGGAGTGTCAGAGAAGTATGTAAGAGTGGTACAGGATATGTACGAGAGTAGTGTGACAGCGATGAGGTTTGCGGTGGGAGTGATGGATGCTTTTAAGGTGGAGGTGGGATTACATCAAGGATCAGCTCTGAGCCCTTTCTTATTTGCAGTGGGGGTGAACAGGTTGACAGATGAGATCAGACAGGAGTCCCCGTGGATTATGATGTTTGCAGATGACATTGTGATCTGTAGTAAGAGTAAGGAACAGATGGAGGAGACCCTGGAGAGGTGGAGATATGCTCTAGAGAGGAGAGGAATGAAGGTCAGCAGGACTAAGACAGAATATATGTGTGTGAATGAGAGGGAGGATAGAAGAATGATGAGGATGCAAGGAGTAGAGGTGGCAAAGGTGGATGAGTTTAAATACTTGGGGTCAATAGTTCAGAGTAATGGTGAGCGTGGAAGGGAGGTTAAGAATAACAGGCAGGATGGAGTGGGTGGAGAAGAGTGTCAGGAGTGATTTGTGACAGACGAGTACCAGTAAGAGTGAAAGGGAAGGTCTACAAGAAGGTAGTGAGACCAGCTATGTTATATGGGTTGGAGACAGTGGCACTGACAAAAAGGCAGGAGTTTGAGCTGGATGTGGCAGAGTTAAAGATGTTAAGATTTGCACTGGGTGTGACGAGGGTGGATAGGATTAGGAATAAGTATATTAGAGGGTCAGCCCAGGTTGGAAGGTTTGGAGACAAAGCCAGAGAGGCACGATTACGTTGGTTTGGACATGTGCTGAGGAGGGATGCTGAGTATATTGGGAAAAAGATGCTAAGGATGAAGCTACCAGGTAACAAGAAAAGAGGAAGGCCTAAGATAAGGTTTATGGATGTGGTGAGAGAGGACATGCAGGTGGTTGTTGTGACAGAGCAAGATGCAGAGGACAGGAAGAAATGGAAACAGATGATCCGCTGTGGCGACCCCTAACGGGAACAGCCAAAAGAAGATGATGTTGATCATCATCATCATCTTGATGCACTGGAACCAAACAATTTGTCCAGATTGTGGTGTGGATTTTAAAGGACAAGTTGCTATTTTGAGCCTGCTATAGAAATGTAAACATATGCAATTCCATAACACTGCTTGCACATTATGCATGTTGTTATGGAATTGCGGAGAGCCATTGCAGATGTCTGTAAACCATACATGCGATTACTAGATTTTCAGGGGTAATATTTCTGCAGAAGACATAACTGAGGCTGCACTCCTGAATACCACATGCCTGCTATGCATCCCATCAAGGGCAAGAAAGAACAGTGTCCTGTTATCTTCCCTACATCCCACTTCCATAAAAACTAACTATGTATAAAGCTTACATACATCTTTAAATATTAAAGACTGCATTGCCACTCATTACTGGCACACTGACACATCTATAACTAATACACTGCTAGTTTCAGAAGTCCAAGACTCCCTCACTTAGGATCCTGCGATGCGGTGGCTAGTATGTATACCCACTTCTTTAAGTAGATGTCATCATCATCATCTTTGTATTCATCCACAACAGTTGCAACTGTGTAACATAGCTGGTGATCTGTAGTAAGTCAGGTTGTAAAATAATTATACAAACCAGTAAACTATAAAAATATTGTCAAGAAGAGTTTGTGTGTATAACAATGACGTTGTTTGCCACTTACTTGTCCTGTAGTACTCCCCTTCACACCACCATTGCACCAGCAATTAATGCTATGAATGAAACTAATATGCATTACATGTACAAAGAGATCCATTTGATTTGCATCTTACATAATTTCATTATCAGCATATGGCATACAGGGTCATGGGCAGTGGTCATCCATGGTAATGGGCAGCCAGGCCTGCATGTAGATAAGAAGATGAACACCGTTTTTTGCTGTGCCAGCTGCAATGTGATATGGCTTGTATATAATACACATATTATACATGTATATACTTCTGTATGTTTATACACACAAACACACACACACACACACATATGTATATATATATATATATATATATATATATATATATATTTATATGTGTGTCTGTGTATAAATATATATATATATATATATATATATATATATATATATATATATGTATACACACACACCACACACACACACACACACACACACACACACACACACACATAATATACACATGTATAATATATATGCAAAGCCAGAAATGACGGGAACAAAAGCTCAAAATCAGGAACAGTTTTTAAATATTACTCAAATTTACTTAAAAAAGTTAATGGAAATACAGGTTTTGCATCAACTTACATTTTCACTACACAAAGAAGTTTGAAAGTCTAATGGCCATCTTTAATGACTGACTGACTGTAATCCACAGTTGTTGTGTCTTTCGTTTTTTCCCGGTTAGGGATCGCCACAGCGGAACTCCGGTCCGCTAATGATTGGCAGTAGATGTTTACGTGCTTAGTTGCCGGCCCTGATGCACAACCTTCAACGAAGGTACGCCCATTCATGCATGTCTCCACACAGAAAATGCTCTAGCTGAGAATCAAACAGGACAACGTCTTACTGTGAGGCGACAGTGATTTGCTAAAAAATAAGAAAAAAAAATTACATAGTACAAAGCAAAAACTATGAGGCAAAATGAAGGACATTCTGCAAAAATTGGGGCCAGTTGAGAAGTGTAATACTCAATTTCTGTTTGGATGTAATGCATTCTTAGCCATTTTTCTGCTGGTGATGGATCCCAGGAATTCCATTCTAAGCTGGGGTAACAGATGCCATGTATGTCTACCCATGGCCTGTCTGACCGTCTTTATCAGCAGTTGTCTGCCCGCTGCTTATCTCCATCTGTATCACGTTTCCCCATCCTAGTGTGTGTATGTACACCTCTATGCATCTGTCTATGCATACACACTATTGTAACACCCTTTTTATCCTACTTTTGTTGTCACCCTTCTCACACTTTCCTTTTATGTAAATAAAGCAAATAATGGGCCCCTAAAAAAAATAAAAATGCTACCTTGCCTGTCTTCCTCATTCTGCACAGTCCAAAATGTTATTCTTTCTTCTTTGCGAACTTCTGCTTATGCCTTTTTCATGCTTTTCTGCACATCCCTTCCCTCTTCTTTCACATACTTCACAGATGCCCACATAGGTAGATGGTGTAATATTGCATTTGCAAACACTATATGGCTTTATAGCTTTTTTGCATTATTTTGAGTCATACTGTGAACGGGAAGTCCTAGCATGTTTAGCCTCGCTACTACATATACAGATTTACTTTCTGAGATGCCCTGGTCCATGAGTTCACATTATTAATTGTTGTGAGATCTGTGCAGTGTAGCATGTGGCTGTTATGTCGACTGTATATTGTGCTTCTGTATATTGTGTTCACTGCATGGTTTTGACTGCTTACATTATTTGGTGTACCCTGATGCATAGCTGTCAACATGAATGTGCTGTCTGACTTGTTTTGAATATTTAATTATTCCCTTTGTCAACAAACTTTCCTCCTTAGCAAATGTTTTGCGAATGGTTTACTATCAAAATCTTGCAACTGCAACTAACTGGTGAGAGTGTTCATGTATGCACCCCGAAATGTCGTAAAATCCAATAATCGATTGTTCACATAACCGAAAGTGGGAATTAAGTAAAATCAACAACTCAGGAATGTCGACTTTATCAAAAATACAGACACTTCCGGTTATGTGCTACGAATGTTTTGCAGGGGGGCAAGCCCCCCTGCAACCCCCACACCCCGTTCTGCTTATATATACAAACTCCAAGATCACACCACAGTGAAGGAAAAGGTAAATTTCCTGATCCTCACTATAGTGCAATCTCCATTCAAAATAACGAATCCACAAGAGTGAATGTACACTAGCATTCTCTGTTGTGGATTCATTTTAAAAATCAGTGTTACGACATCTGGGGAAAGTGCTTTTCACCCTTCCAAGGTCGCTTAACTGATATACGACATTTTGATGGCAAACCCTTGCAAACATGTGTTTCATTTATTTGAAGCCCATTGTCTGTGTTGTATTTTCAACTTTACATTATACTGAAATCTTTGGGCACTTGGTATTATGTGTAACTCTTTATTACTATTAATCCCATCCTCTCTGTTGTATTTTCCAGTTTTTCACACTAAAATTTATGGACACAATGATCAATTGTGTGATTGTGGGTAACAAATTGATGCTGTTTGTGACAGCACAGTGTGTATGTACTTGATATCTAACCAGTAGTTTTCACAACAACAAAAGTTTTATTTGTTTCCAACAGCAGGATGCTGTGTCGATATTGCTGGCCAGAACAACAGCTCAACTGGAAGCTGTGGAGAGAGAGCTAGCTCAGCAAAGAGTGAAGCTGGTGTACACAGAGGAAGAGATGCTTGAAATGGAGAGAAAAGAAGACCTGGCAGAGGCAATATCAGAAAGGTACATCTTAATATATCCACAGACGCAAACACATATCTTAGAAGTGTTAAATATACAATGTATGCAAGAAACTATTCTGATTTTGTGTGCAAAAGTGCTATTTTTCAACTTAGTTTTTATAAAATTCAAAAGACATCACTAAAGCTACATATAAGTATGCAGGTGTAGCATTTGAAAATAGTCACATGGTAGTAGCACTAGGCACATATGACTGTATGCGCTAAAATGCCATTTTATAGTCAATGCACAAGTGGCAGCCTAATCAACAAAGCCTACTCAGTAAGGACTGAATGGGTGCTAGTCCATGACATTTAATGTATCCCATAAAGGCTTGACAACTACATGGTAAAAAACAGTATTTGGTGTCACTTATTAATATTTCAGCATATGCTGAGACTGACATTCCATAATATTATGTTAACTGAGTTCTGTGGCTTTGTGTGTCACAGTTATTTTTTTCTTGTTTCATCAGGACTCACTGGGTGATTATGAAGTGTTTGACCCACTGCTGATGACTGAAAATATAATCCCATGGTTTATTTTCCATTTTCATGTAAATTAAACTCTACAAATGTATTGATAGTGTACCATTTGATTTCAAATGAAAATGTAGCGAAATATAGTGTGGTTAATTTTCTGCCATTATTAACTGCTTTGAAAGAGCTGGTATTATGCCCAGCTTGTAACATGACTGCTTTTTTGTAAGGTAATTCAACAGTCTGTGAGAAAGTGGATGTTGTTCAGATTTTGCCCACATTCCCAATACAGTAACACTTTCCTTCAAATTGTTTTTTTCTATACCTTGAGTGCCATCATTGGTTCCTTGGTGATGTGCAGTGAGTTTTCTTTTCTTTTTTTTTTTTTTTTAATTACATCATATATGTGGCAAAGATAGCTGGCTTCTGTATGCTGTATTGCATGTGTTGCAAGTGGAGTATAAATTGTGCTACTTCTGAAGCCAAATAGATTAAAGTGGTTTAGGTGCATGCAAAGCTGAGAGATGTTTGGGATCTCAACAAAAGCGGGTAGTTAGGTGGAGACATTGATTTCTTTCAGATTTTGCAGCATAATGTAATCTTTCACATGAGAGTTTTATGGGATTAATTCTGAGTACCTTGAGTGGGTGGTTGTTGCACTGTTACTGGCTTATTGGAAATTAGTTTGGTTTGGTTAATAACAGTCTTTTAAATTGTTTGGGTTGCAGCAACTAAATGACTGAAATATCCTTATTCAGTCTCTCAAAAATATGTAAGCATTTAGGAGCTGCCTTTGTCCTTTATTAGTACAACGGGCAGTCCTGGGATAAATCTGCTGTTTCAAATCCATAGATCTAAGCTGCACTGAAAATGGACAGGGATGAAATTTGTTTTAAGTGGATGGGGATTCTGTTCCACAGCAGTGGTATCCTCTTTGAAATATACCTGTCCCTTCAAAGTGTTCTGCTGCTATTGCAGAAGAGGTTTAGATCCCCAGATTTCTGACATTTGACTTGGTGATGTACAGTAGCTCCATCAGTGTAGTGTAGTGACTACATTAGCAAACAAGCTAGGGGAGACTGATCAATGAAACTGCTGTATGCAGATGATGTGTATACAGATGATGTGGCATTACAGGCAGACTCTGAACAAGAACTTCAGCAAATGGTAGGGGAACTGAGGACAAATAAGACAATTGTAATGGCAGCAAATAGAAGAAATTAGAAGCAGAGAATTGTGATAGAAGGCAAAATAGTGGGACAGGTTAATGGCTTCAAGTATGTAGGAGAGGTGGTTAAGAAGAAGGGAGGTCTAAATGAAGAGGTTAAAGTTAGAAAAAGATATGCTGCAGCTAATTGGCACAGGAGTAGTGTGTGACAGATGAATGCCAAAGAAGCTGAAAAGTAAGGTATACACAACAGTGGTGAGACCAGTACTGCTGTACAGTACAGAACCCTGGACAGTGAAGGCAGGTCAGTTAAGGAAGCTAGATGTGATGGAGATGAAGTGCTTGAAATGTAGGATGCACACTGTGGGATTAATGAAGAAATGAGGACATCAGAGCAGACGCTCAAGCAGCTCCAATTGTAGTGATGGTCAAAAAGAACAGATGATTATAGTGGTTTAGAGACATGTGCAGGAAAGCAGAAGACAATCTAGTGAAGAAGATTTGAGACAGAAAGGAAGAAGGTAAGAGGAAATAATGGCATCCGGCCAAGAGATGAATGGATTGTGTGAGTGTTGTGCTTTGGTTTGTCTTGCCTTCAGATGCATATACAGAACATTTAAACTAGGTTATAACCAGTGTTCACTTAAAATGGATCAATTATTAATTAGATATTCAGAATTTGGTATAATTTATTTCATTTTAAAATTTAATGAACTAAGATATCAAAATGACTTACAGGAAATATGTTCCCCCGGATTTACGAAAGCTTGCACGGAGTGCAAGAAGAGTGTAGGAGCTCACACCGGCAATATGTCTGCCGTGCGATACAGGAACAGCCGGCTGGGGTGTGCACAAGAGCTGCTAAAGCTACTCTTGCACGGACAGCGTCATGGTATACAAATTACCTAATTTGCTGGTGAAAGCCATGCAAATAAGGTAAATTTACGATCCAGGAAACACTAACCTGTCCTTGGAAGATTAGTGTTAGCCGCAGAAATGTACTCCGTTGGTAATGGAGTACATTTCTACAAATAGCTAAACGGAGCTATGCCAGCTCCAAATAAAGGATGCATGCAGTTGAGGAAGCATGCCAATGGCCAAATATAAGGCCATTGGCATTTTAAAATGTTTAAAAATATAAAAAAATTACTTTTTTCCCCTCATCTCCGATGTTTAAGCATAGCACAGCACCGCGCAAATGTGCGGCGCTTATAAAAACAAGAAAATAATTAAAAAAAAGCCAAAAATAGACATTTTCACTAAAAAGCTTATTCTGCCATGCAGGTGAATGGCAGGTGGAAGAAAACATGGCTACTGACTTGTAGTTGCTAAGGGGGAGAAGCTCAGTGTGAGAGATGTAACCATGCATTACTAGGCAATCCTATGCAAATGAGGATAAGGTTAGTGAATCCCAACTTTCCCCAGCATGTGAGGCATGTCCCAAGAGTGTAAGATTAGGAGTAGGTGAGTAGAAGACTAGAATATAGGTGACATCATGAGGGGGTGTGTCTAATTGGAGCACAGTGGCTCGTGTTTGCCCTGAGTTGCTCAGGATTGCAAAGAGGCGTGCCTACAGTTGTCCTATTTGAAAACCTCAAACCCAAGGTGCACACTGTTAAAAGATAGGAAACTCCTTGCAAACATGCACACAGCGTGTGCACTCGTGTGCACGTGTTTGCGCTTGTCTGCATGGCCCTTCCCCCTGGGCGGAAACAGAAAGGCAAAAGGAAGGAAAAGAAGTAGTAGGAAGTTAACCAAGGAGAACTAGCAGAGCTGCCAGGTGAAATATATCAGAATCAGCCAATTACACAGGCAGCAGACTAGCCCAGCCCAGCACTTTAAACTCTGCAAACATCATTCCCCCCCTGTTTTTTCTCAAGAAATCTTCAACACTGCAGTATACAAAGAGGGAAAGCTTAAAAAGCTTAAGTCAGACAAAATGTGTAAGGTGCTGAGGGTGGTGATGTGAATGCTGCTGAGCAACCCACAGTGAGGAGATGGATAAGAGTGTACAGACCCAGGGTAACCTACCAGGGGCTACATCAGCTGAAGATAGTGGAGTGCTATAGGGTGGACAGAGACCTCCTACAGCAAATTGTTGAGCTGTGCTGGCCACGCCTCACACACAGAACCAACATAGGGGAACCCATCCCAGTGGATACCGAGGCATGTGTTGGCTTAAGAATACTAGCTATATGTACCTTCCAAAGACCAACTGGTGATATGATGGGGATTTCACAGGCATCAGCATCCAGGGTACTCCACCAGTTCCTGGATGCCATGTCAGCACATGTCGGTGACCACATATATTTCCCCAATTCCTGTGAGGCATTGGCCAGCAATATGCGTCTTTTCCACCAAATAGCAGAATACCCTGAGGTAGTGGGTGCAATAGATTGCACGCACATATGCATCAAAGCACCACCCGGTGAGCAGGGTAGGGTCTACATCAACCGCAAGGGCTTCCCCTCCATCAACTGCCAGGTCATGTGCGATGCCCAGGGTATAATAATGAATGTGTGTGCTGGCTGCCCTGGAAGCTATCATGATTCCCACGTCTGGCATCTGACGCAGTTGTACCAGAGATTTGCCAGTGGGGACATCCCTGATGGTCACCTAGTGGGGGATGCTGGATACAAATTGGAGCCGTGGCTGATGACACCCATTAGAAATGCACACACACCTGAACAAGAACTCCATAATGAGGCACACTCACAAACAAGAAACATAAGTGAGCGTATGTTTGGTATGCTGAAGTCACGGTTCCGGTGCCTGGACACATCTGGTGGAGCCTTGCAGTACTCACCAACTACATGTACCCAAATTGTTATGGTATGTGCCATGCTACACAATATGATCCTGCGGAAACAGCTGCAGCAGGAACAGCATGTGGTAGGGCCAAACAGCCCCCCCACCATTGCCAAGGCCTGCACAGGCATAGCATGACTCAGAGGAGGAACAACCTGAGCCTGCCCCAGTAGGCAGAAGGAGGTGTGCCCAGTATGCCCTGGCCTTGGCAAAGAGGCAACGCATAGCACATACACTGACTCAGTAGAAACCCTGGAAATGACACCTCTCTCTGACTCGGACATACAGTAAAAGGGATGCCTAACTTGACACTACCTGTTTTCAAACATGTATAGTGAGTGTACTATGTGCATCCGACATAGGCAGCCCTGCAGCACCACCTGAGGCATGAGTGCCCTGTTTTAAGCAATATAAAGCACTGCTAAGCACATTTTACCAGTATTGAGCATATTTAAATGCAGTTGCGCGTAGCTGCACACCGCCCTAACCAACTCAACGTCGGGCAATGTCGAGCAATGTTGAGCAACGTTGAGCAAAGTCGGGCAAAATCGGGTAAACACACTCACACCTGCTTTACTGTTCCTTAACCAGTCAGGTCTGCCCAGCAGGAAAATAAAAAGCAGTGACAAGGCTCGAACTCAGGATACTGTGCACTATAGTGACAGTACTGAACCACTAAGCCATGACAGCATTTCACTGGCACAGACACAACTTAAGTCTTTCACACATACCAGTTGGGGGGGGTCACATATCTAACAGTCACAGCCAGCAGGACAGTTGTAGACAAACGCAAACACAAACAAATGCTGTATCATGGCCTCTGAAGAGGCATATGGGTAACCTCCCCCCAGGCCTATGCAGACAGACAACAGCAGGCCAGACAGTGTGATGTTGGTTGGGTAGGCTATGAAGTCACAAACTAATATGCGTGTAATTGGAAGGTAAGGTCTGCAGTACAGTGGTATGCCTCAAGCCTGTACAATAGGCAACAGTACAGACTGAAATGGAGTACCTGACATAGCAGTGCAGGCCTAGCAAATGTGTATAAGTGTCAGGTGTACCCCTCATCCTATGTACACCCACAGTAACAATCAAGTGTGCCCCCCCGGGTAGAAATGTACAAATAATAGCTGTCCCCCCTGTATGTAGAAATGTTGATAAGTGCATGCAAATTGACTCATGGAAGCTCTGCAGGCACAGTGTGCTTCCTGTCGATGTACAACACAAAGGTGAGCCCTGAAGTAAAAAACAACTTGATTTTTCACACACATATAGTATATATGTCCATAGTGGGCATGCTCACACGCTTAAACAAATTTAGCAAATTTCAGTCAGCAACATACTGAAAGGTCATACTGGGCATGCTCACACACTTAGGCCATGTCTGAGTACAGCAGTGGGCCACACATATCTGGCAGTTGCAGTTCTTACTCCAGACACATGTCACTATTCACCAATCCTGCATTGCGCACACAGTGATATGAAAACATACCCATATAATATATTGGACCCCTGTCATAATCAAACTATGTAATACAAGTACTTAAGTTGTTCAAAGAAAGTTAAAATACAAAGAAGATCAATAAATCTCCGATCAGTATCATCAAGAAAAAATGAGCACTCCTAATATTATCCAAGCCAAGCTCTGCCAAAAATATTGCCAAAGAGTCCATAGAGAACCATGAAGCTTTCTTTAGCTATGTCATAAATATCAATGTAAACTCATATATGTTCTGAGTTAGTGCAAAGTGTAAATGAATATATGTACATGACTGACATTGCCAACATCTTGTCAGACAGGTTCATACATATTTAACCCCCTCTCACTGACAAAAGGGCCCATTACCATACCTGGAGATTGTGAAAACCCAGAAATCACATATACAATGGTTAAACAGCTCTATCCAATCTTATGGGATGACTTGGTGTCCCTGGCTGTGTCATATGTGAACTCCAAAACAAACAGACCCTGCACCTGAACAGTCTGTTGAGACTCACCCTCTGTACAGGATATGAAACCGTTGAATGGGTTACAGCAATGTTTGGCACATTCCACAAGTGTTGGTACACAACAGACCATGGGAACTATTGTCTTATAAGCCTAATAAGCCTGATCTGCAAGGCCATGGAGTCCATCATTATGGAACTCATAAACAGAGCTATTGGGAGCCTACAAACACCCAACCCTACCCATTTTGGTTTGGTCAGGGGCAGATCATGGTCCCTAAACCTGTTAGACAGTTTGCAAGGCAGTTAGCCAGGACATACATCAATGAAATGAGCTCCACATGGCCTACATAGATCTTGAAAAGCCATTTTCCAACATCCCACACACATGTCGTATCCACAAAATCAACAACCTGTGCATAAACAAGTATGTCATCTGATGGATTGCCAACTGGGGCACAGATAGATCCCACAAGGTAAGAATTGTGGTCTCCATGTTGGACTCTAAGCTGGTAACAACTGCTGTTCCCCATGGCTCAGTCCTGGGACCCCTCCTGTCTGGTGTATACTATTCAGAAGTACAGTCAAACACACAAGGGCTATGGTTATCAAAGTTTGTGGCCACCACTACCTCTTTTGATCCTGATGCAAACCCTTTGTTGATTAGGTGGGCCACATAGGATTTCCTAATCACTTTGGCAACATAGTTGTCAAAGGAAAGATGACTTCCCCAGATCCCTTATTACCTTGTCACTTTTTAGGGGGTAACACCTATGTGGTAGTTTGTGGGTACTTTTCCCCAAATGGGGATTACTATGCATTCTTTCACATTGAGCTTGAGGCCATGATTCTGACACCACACGTCTGTCTCACAGAGTCCCTTCTGGAGAATATTTGTGTCATCCAGGGAATCTATTATGGCAAACACTTTACAGTTCCCAGCAAACTTAGTCAACCACAACCCTCCTGTGTTGGCATGTACTTCTGAGAAGTATATACCAAACAGGAGGGGCCCCAGGACTGAACCCTGGGGGTCACCTGTTGTTACTGGTTTAGACTCTGACATGTAGCCAGCAACTCATAATTTGTGGGATCTATCTGTGAGCCAGTTTGCAATCCATCTTGTGATATATGGATTTATGCCCAGGTTGGTGAGTTCATCTATAATACCTGACTGGGGAATGGTGTCAAAGGCCTTAGCGAGGTATAGGTAGGCTGTGTGGATCTCCATACAATCATCTGTAGCCTGGGTAACTGTCTCAAAGAAATCCACCCAGTTCAGGAGTCATGATCTGCATCTGACGAAGCCAAACTGGGTGTGCTCAACTGTGTGAAGGTTCCCAATGTCTTTATTGTTGACTTCCATTATGACTGGCTCCATTGCCTTGCAGATCAGACTCATCAGGTTCATAGAGCGAGAATGCGAAGGGTCTGTTGTGGCCCCACTTCTGTGTAGTGGGAAGAATGTTGCTGTGCAACATTCTATGGGTACATATCCTGTAGAGAGGATGTAGAGAGAGGTGTAGGTATCCTTGATGAATATGGATACATCCCCGCCCTATGTGCTATGATCCCGGTTCTGATGCTGGAAGGTATGGAATGAGTAGTATCCTGGTAGTGCTGGTGTGCTCTCTAGAGCTTTGAACTAGGTTTCTGTTACTGCACAGATATGAATATTCTCCATACTGAGAAGTGCCTGGAGTGTGTGCATTTGGAGGTTGAGACTTCTGGCAATGAGTAGCATTTAACTCACTTTGTGTTTTTTTGTGTTGGTTACGGGGTTTAGTTTGTCCTGAGTGACCAGTGTTCCACACCTGAAGTCAACGCCTCATTGGTCCGATGTGACCATAAACTAATTACCTTAGATATCCACATTCTGCCCCCCACCCCCCATTAAGGAAACCATGGTAAAAAAAATTCTCCAAAGCCAACTTCATGCCTCTTAAGACAGAAGTGGTGAACTTCATGACACCCATGCAGATGGACAATACAGTTACGACTACTGAATCCTACACAATTGCATTTTATAAGCACTTACATGAGTGCATGGGTTGTGCTATCCCAAACAGAACCAAGATGCTATCCTCCAAAAAAAGGAAGCCAATCTGGTGGTCCCCTGCCATAAACAAACTGTACAACAGAAGGAAGAAACTGCTGCAAAAGAGAGTAAAATCCCATGAGTGTAGGAGTTCCCTGGTCAGCCTCAGTAAGAAGCTGTGATCCCTGATAAAATCCTCCAAAGCTAGTTACAAAAACAAAATCGCCACTGATTCTAAAGACAACCACAAAGCATTCTGTAGCTATGTCAAGAATCTCAATGGCAACACTCAGATCTGCTCTGAGTTACAGCACAATGGCACTAAATATACAGACCCAACTCATATTGCCAACATCCTGGCAGATTGGTTCAGTGCTAACTTTACCCCCCTCTCACCCATTAAAGAGCCCATCTCTATACCGGAAGAATGCAGAGTTCCTGTAATCACGACTGCACAGGTAAAAAACACACTTTCCAAAGCCAGGAACACAGCATCCATGGGACCAGACAGATTCCCAGGCTGCGTTCTACACGAACTACAGAACGAACCCCACCTAAGTACCATGTTCAATCATAGCCTCACCTCAGGCTTTGTGCTTGCCGAATGGCACACAGTGATGGTTATCCCACTCCACAAGGGGGGGGCCACCAAGGACCCCGGGAACTACCACCCCATTAGCCTGATGAGCCTGGTCAGCAAGGCCATGGAATGTATCATCATGAAACTTATAAACAAAGACATCGGTAATCTCCAAACTCTGGACCCCACCCAGTTCGGGTTTGTAAAAGACAGATCATGTCTCCTAAACTTGATAGACTTCTTTGAAGCAGTCACTAAAGCCATAGACATGGGTAAGGTGGTTCACACATCCTATCTAGATCTTGCCAAGGCTTTTGACACCATCCCCCACTCTGGAATTATAGATAAACTCACTAAACTAGGTATGAATCCCTATGTCACAAGATTGGTTGCCATCTGGCTCACTGACAGAACCCACACTGTGAAAGTAGCAGACTCCAAATCCGACTTCAGACCAGTGACAAGTGGAGTGCCACAAGGTTCATTCCTGGGTCCTCTCCTGTTTGGTATCTACTTCTCTGAAGTACAGGCTAACACAGAAGGTCTTTGGCTAACGATGTTCGCAGATGACTGCAAACTAGGAGCCATAATCAAGACTCCTAATGATGTGGACATCATGCAAAAGGGCCTCACTGAGACAGATGCCTGGTGTCAACACCATGGCCTCAAGCTCAATGCCAAAAAGTGCATTGTCATCCCCTTTGGTAAAAACTCTGTACCCGTGAACTACAACATAGGTGGTAGTATACTTAACACTGAAAGAGTGATAAGAGACCTTGGGACACAGGTGGACAGTAGTCTCTCCTTTGATAATCACATCGCCATAGTAGTCAGGAAATCCTACTACGTGGCACACCTCATCACAAAAGGTTTCTCATCCAGAAAAAAAGAGGACATTGTTCCCCTCTACTCATCACTCATTAGACCCATTATAGAGTAGAATGCCCCTTTTGGTATGTACCTCACAAAACATCTACAACAACTGGAAAGACCACAGAAATACCTCACAAAGAGGATTACCGGCCTCAAACAGATGCCCTACACAGATAGTCTCAAAAAACTCCAGCTTTACTCCTTCGCATATCGCCTACTCAGAGGTGATCTCTACCTAGCATACAAAGCTATGTCAAACCCAGAGCTGTTGGACATGCTCCACTTAAAGAAATCCCAATCTCGCCGAGCTACACGCTCTAGGGACCTAAACCTTGTCACCACAATAAACAGAACATGCCACAGGGAGAGATTCCTGTCCCAGAGACTTCCCATACTCCAGAATAAACTACCTATATATATGAAACAAAGCTCCTCATTAGCACTCTTCAAGAAAAATCTTGATGATTGGATGGGAAATAGGAAATTCACACCGGGGATCACCTGTGTGGCTCTGCTCAACAGTGGCCCAGGAAAATAATTTTCTTGGGTGGCAAAAGCCAGGGTACCTTTTTAGGCTGGCCTTGTATAGTTCCCAAGGCCGATAGCCTAGTACCTACCTATGAACCTATGAACCTTTGAGCCTTGCCTAAAAAAAGGTAATATCGGGAGAGCAAGAGCCTTGGCCAGTATTCAGAAGCATAGGGGTGACAGGTGCAAGCCATATCTAGCGAACCAACGAGGTATGTCTATCTTGTCATCCCAGGCAGACAGAGACTGGATACCCTTTGAATGACACCAGAAGCTCAGACAATTTTTGAGGTTTATCATCTTTCTGTTATATTGCAGTATCATGTAGATGAAGGTAAGATGCTACTCAATGTCAGGGTCATACCAGCCTGGGCTACATAATCATACAGCTACTATATATCTTTTGTCATGTTGTCCTGGGAGATATGTCTCAGATCATTCACACTGGCATGTACAAAGACCGCATCATATATGTACCTGTTCTGGAGTGATCTAAGTGCTTGTGTTATGTGGCGGATCATAGCACCTGACAGACAATTGACAGCAACCTTCCCCTTGTCCAGCCTAGTGAGTGGAACATCTGTGTGCCTGACTATGGAGTCACCTATTACTAGTGTGCTGGGTATGTTGTTTTGCCTTAGTGCCTGTTGTGAGGCATGCTGCTTTGGTGTATTATGTGTTTTTTGGCGTGTGCTTGAAGGTGCATGTTGCCTGCGTGTCTGCTTAGGAGGACACACTCTCTTTTTCAGATTAATGTTTGTATTCTCCGAGTATGGTAATGTGAATTTATGTGTGTGTTTTGCTGGTGCTTATATTGTAGGTCTATGTGAGACTGTTGGTGTTGTGCTTGTATGACCCTACTCCTCTTGACTGTATTGTCCTGTATTGGGTTGACAGAGCTTAGCCACCGGTTTGACCCTGTGTGTGCCAGCATGTGGTGCATCAACCCATATATGATATGGTCATGGCCTATGCATACAATACACTCACAATACACCTAGTATGATAAGCCTGCTGAGGTTAGCAAATGTGAAAAAACCTTTGGGCAAACTGTCAGCGAGTAATGTCTGTATTGCACCTTGTAACTCCATATTGCTTGCTGAAGTGTAAAGAAGTACTTAGTTTGGATTAAGAATCCCGCACTTGCCAACTGTGTATGTGTGTGTCTGTCTCTCCCTGGGGAGAGAGCAACCTTTTTGGAGACTACTCACACCCCTTAAAAGTGATATACTCATCTTTGTCAAGTCTGATGATGTCACCATCCTACAAATATACCTGTGGGAAAGTGAAATCCCAGTAATGTGTATAGCACGTTGTGTAAATGCATACTGCTGTAGTATCATAATGTAGTTAGGTAGGGGTTTGAATCCTGCACTTGCCAACTGTGTGTGTGAGTGTGTGTCTTCTCCGTGGGGAGGGAGCAACCTTTTTGGAGACTACTCACACCCCTTAAAAGTGATATACTTTGTCAAGTCTGATGATGTCACCACCATCAAATATACCTGTGGGAAGGTGAAATCCCAGTAATGTGTATAGTGCGTTGTGTAAATGTGTACTGCTGTAGTATCTTAATGTAGTTAGGTAGAGGTATGAATCCTGCCCTTGCCAACTGTGTGTGTGTGTGTGTGTGTGTGTGTGTGTGTGTGTGTGTGTGTGTGTGTGTGTCTGTCTCCCTGGGGAGGGAGCAACCTTTTTGGAGACTACTCACACCCCTTAAAAGTGATATACTCATCTTTGTCAAGTCTGATGATGTCAACATCCTACAAATATACCTGTGGGAAGATGAAATCCCTGTAATGTGTATAGCGCGTCGTGTAAATGCTTGCTGCTGTAGTATCATAATGTAGTTAAGTAGGAGTTTGAATCCTGCACTTGCTAACTCTGTGTGTGTTTCAGGTGTGTGACACCGTTGGTCAATGGGGAGTGGGTTTTGATTTTTCTAGTGTATGACATATCACAATAACAAATGTATGTGCATAACACATGTAAGGTAGCTGTACATGTGACCTCAATTATTTCATAGGTGGGTACTCTGCTTTCTCCATGAAAGCATCTGTTATCTTTGCCAGAGCGTGCTGGCGCTTTCCAGACCTTAGATCACTTCTGTATGCTTGTGACAAGCTTAGCCACTGCAGTGATCCCTGGGCTACGTCTTCTGTTTTACATCCACTCATCACAGTTTCTATTGAAGAGTGTGAGTGAGGGTTTATGCTTGAGGTATATTTGAATCCTGTTCCAAAGCAAGCAAAGTTTGGCAAAGATTACTAATCATTATAGGTGTGCAACAACCCCTGAGGATCTGCATGCAAACCCTTTATTGCTTATGTGCTCCACAGGGGGATTTCCAAAACCCTTTGTTAATGTAATTATCAAAGGAGAGATGACTAAATACATGGCTCTATGTATACATTAGTACTTGTTCCACATTTTGGGGGCTACTACCTATGTGGTACTCTGGGGATACTTTGTTTTCTAAAAGTGGATAACTATGCTTTCTTTGGCTTATAACTTTACAGAATGATTTTGACACCAGGTATCTGTCTCTATGATACCCTTTTGGAGGATGTCTGTGTCATCTGGAGAATAAAGTATAGCCCACAGTATGCATTTTCATCAAATGCGGGCAGACATATCCCTACTGTGTTTGCTTATACCTAAGAAAGCTATATGCAAAACAGGAGTGGTCCCAGGACTGAGTGAAGGTGAATACCACTTGTTACTGGCATAGAATTGTACATGGAGGCTGCAGATGTTACTGTGTGTCCTACATCTGTGCGTCAGTTGTCAATTCATTATCTAACAATCGTTTATGGTCAGTCTGTTGAGGTTATGTATAATACCAGAACATGGGATGGGTATGACTTGCTGGTGAGCTATAGCTTGGCTGTGTGGACCTCCCTTCCCTCACCTATAGCCTTGTTAACTG
Source organism: Protopterus annectens (assembly GCF_019279795.1). Lineage (NCBI taxonomy): Eukaryota > Metazoa > Chordata > Ceratodontiformes > Protopteridae > Protopterus > Protopterus annectens. The sequence goes on from NC_056735.1 coordinate 728,580,798, forward strand.
GCTTGAAGTCTACTAGGTGTAGGAGCTATGATCTGGCCTTTAGAGAACCTAAGTGGGTATGGTTCAGTGTTTGCAGGTTCATAATGTCTCTGTTAATGAGTTCCATAATGCTGTGCTCCATAGCCTTCCAGATAACATTTGTCTGGCTTATAGGGTGAGAGTTTCCAGGATCTGTTTTAGCTCTACCCTTAATCAATTTATGTTAACATTTGCACTGGGTGTGACGAGGATGGACAGGATTAGGAATAAGTGTATTAGAGGGTCAGCCCAGGTTTGAAGGTTAGTAGACCAAGCCAGATAGGCAGGATTACGTTGGTTTGTACATGTGCTGAGGAGGGATGCAGAGTATATTGTGAAATAGATGCTAAGGATGAAGCCACCAGGTAACAGGAAAAGAGGAATGCCTAAGATGAGGTTTATGGCTGTGGTGAGAGAGGACATACAGATGGATGGAGTGACAGCACAAGATGCAGAGGGCTGGAAGAAATGGAAACAGATGATCTACTGTGGCAACCCCTAATGGGAGCATCCGATAGGAGAAGAAGACGTTGTAGCTCAACCCTTGTGGACTGTGAACACCATTACCGTGTGTCATTCCACAAGTATGTAACCTGTATAGAGGCTGCATCTGAACAGAGTGTTTAGGTGAGTGGTGACTTCATATGTCAGCTTGTGTATGACACAGCCAGGGACACTGTCCAGTACCATTCCCAGTGTGGTTTGGACTTTGGTAAAGAGATGTTTTAACTAGAGTGTTTGAATCATCAGGTTTTACATTCTTCAGGTTTGGAAATGTGGCCCTTGTGTAATGACAGGGTGGTGAAATCCGCATTCAAACTGTCTGACAAGATATTGGTAATGTCAGTCAGATAAGTGTACTTAGTGACCATATACATTAACTGTGACCTGATCTGAGATTTCCCCTGTAGATTATAAACAACACTAAAGAAAGCTTTAGTGTTGTCTTTGGAATCCTTCCCAATTTGTATTTTGAAGCTTACCTTGTATGATTAATGAGGGCTTGTATTTTCCCAATGATACTGACCAGAGAGGTTATCCCTTCTTGGTATGTAACTCTTTTTTGGTACAACTTCACACCTTCTGTTATATATTTAGCTTATGGAAGGGTCCATGAGACTAATGCACTTTTACTGTATAAGTGAGAATTTCTTGTGTTTGTGATAGCATTGTCCATGCAACCCTGTAGGTGAACAGTATGCATTACTAAAGGATTATGCAGCTGGGACAGTGTTAACCTTAGTAATGCAAACCAATGACAGATAGCAACAACAGCATCACCCACAGCACAGTGTCAAGCCATGTCATACAAACACATGCATACTCAAGTTCCAAAATGTGTGTAGTACAATGCATACTGGCCACCAATAGAAACTATGGAGTGTTAACACTGGCCAATACAGGGCATGTCACCATGTCCATGTGTCCAATATGCATGTACATGCAGACAGTGCACCTCCACCATGTTCAAAAATGGACACCTGCAACCCTGTGTTGCACATACCCCACACTTACTGTCCAATGTATAACGCATACTGACACAACTACACACATCAGCCAAGTGGCACATGGGCAAACAAAACACAATTGGAATAAACACTGGTGAAAACAATACAACATTGCTAATTACGGCTTTAATGCATCATGCCTGCTCAGCTACACCTTCGAGGATATCATTACACTTTACTGCTGACAACATGCTACACATCCAACCATTGCTATACTTTATTAAAGTCACCCTGTGCATCAGCACCATGTTAGCCTGTTCCTGCATCAATGTTACAGATGACAGGAGGTGGCACAGGTTTCATCATATGCACAGGGTGTGTTGTTGGTTTGCCAGATGCCTACACTGAGCCATACAATCAACATGTGTGTGTGAGTTTGTGAGGGCCATGAGTACTGTTATGGGCCAATGTTGATGTCATGTGTGCGGGTATGTGTTTGCCCTAGGTTTCTGGTTTATGTGTGTGTGTCTGCATGCACACAGTTCCACCATGTGGCTGCCATATACGGGGATTTGTGAGACAGCTACAGACTGTACCTGGCAGGCTTTACAGATCACCGTCTCTGGCCACGGATACGGAACCTGTGCCTGGCAGGGGTGCTACAGACAGTATCAGGTACTAATCCAGATTGGGTACTATCCGAAGAGGTTGACAAATGTCCACTGGATCCAGGTCCCTGCTAGGACTGGCCAGAGTCATGTGCACGTGGTCTGCTAAGGGCGGTTTATGGACAGCCCCCCCAACATTGCTGGGGCTGGTACTGGCACTACGGGAGCGGCAGTGACTTGCTGGACGTCCACGGCGACCTCCAGCTGGTGATGTTGCTGGCATACGTCCACGTCGACATCTCAAACGTCCCGCACTGTCCTGACACATGGACATGACATTGTGGAGTACATCCAATGTCTCACCCCAACGTCTATCAATGACCTCAGTGTAGTTATGTATGGCACCTGCTAGGTCACGGATACTGTCATTTACAGAGGTGTAATGAGTCCTCTGTGCCCTTAGCCCCTGTCTGGTGTACCGCTCCATTCGTGTCTGTGCCTCCATGACAGCCTGGAACATGTGTGTGGTAGAAAGAGGTGTGGCATGTCTGCCAGGGGCATGATGACCAGCAGTGCTCTGACGAGAACCCCTGAGCATCTGCCTATGTGGTACCGTTCCAGACATCTGGCTATGGCTGCTGTGTCCTGATACATGTGCCATAGATACCACACTGTCCTGGCCAGTGCCAACCGTACACTGTCCCTCAGCTCAGGGCAATGGTGATGATGGATGTACAGGCAGTATGACTGTGTGCATGGATGGGGTGGAGACTTGTGTACTGTCAGTTGCTGGCCCAGCAATAGACCCTGACAAACCTGCCTGTGCCTCAACACACCTATCCTCATGATCACTGTCTGTCTCAGTGACATCAGGTTCCCTACTGTACTGAACCAGCCCCACCTCGCCACCTGTGAGAGGAAAACAGGAAACACACTATAAGACCTGAACATGACTTCAGACCACATGCACACATGCACACCAACAAAACTACACTCCTCCCGAAAGCAGCCATACACAACACCAGCAATCACAGAACATACACAATAGCAGGAGATGGTGGAGTACAGTATCACAAGCAAATAGTCATATCACACCTGTCAGCATGCAGGACATGTGTTGCTCAACAGCATGCAGTGCAAGTGTAGTCAATCCTTGTTACTAACAGTATACATGGCTTTGATGCATGTGTTTTGTTATTCGGTGATGGCCCTCCTCCTGGAACACAATGCATACATGGACACAACGTTGATGTGCAGGTATTCATAACCCTGTGATGTACTGTGCACCATAACTCACTGGTGTATATACCATTGCCGGATGTGTATCTGTGTGTCAGATAGGTATCCAATGCTGATTACAGCCTCTGTGTCTTTAGCAAATAATTGTGGACACGTGTTAATTGTGGACATGTTTTTAGCACATGCATGATGAGTATTCACACAACAGCATCAGTGATGCATGGATAACTGACAGAATACCATTCGGCCACATACTCAATGTACGGTACATATGGTGAGTGTAGATCATATTGTGGACATGCCAGTCTCATCCATGACATGGCATGCTAAAACATGACTGCATATTTAAACACTACACATACCCAGTATGTGTCATATGACCTAGCCACTCAGTAGCATCACAAGACATATATGTGTCAGTTGTGCAAATGGTGATTGGTATGCATACTGTTTAGAGGTGCATATGTGTGCACACACGCATCATTATGGTGTGTAGCAATGACAGATATGTGTAGTACTGTGGTTACAATAACTGGATGGGGTATAGTACCATAGGCCATCATCATGAGGCATCAGGTGGTCGCTCAAGGCTACAAATATTTCACAAACCAGCACAAATCATGCTGTGCCGGAACTGTACTACCTTGGCTAAATTCACCATTTCACAACCAGTTGTTAATTTTGTATGGAGGCCAATAAGGAGCATTCACTGCCATGAATGTGTAGTGTGTTGCAGAGTGTTTAAATGCCCCAGGGTAGGCCTCTACCCCTCAGGTATATTCTGTGTAATGTGTGGATGAGATTTTGGATACTGGAGTGTGTCATTACAGAGGGTTTGGGAATCCTTTATGTGTAGCATGTTAAAATGCTCTGTGTATGACATAGATGTGTATGTTATGTGCATGTTGAGTATCAACTGTGCCTATCCAATGGTCACTACAGTCTAGCCACATTTGTTTGAGATGGTCTGGGTATTGCATGTGTTTGAGGCTGCTAATCATATTAGTGAGATGTGCGTGCTCTTACACCAAACATGCACAGCATGCATTATGGGTAGGAGTGTTACATGTGTACATGGCCTACACCTTAACTATGACATGCACTTTTTATTTCCAATAATAAATGTAGAACACACTCACCAGCATCTGTCTGCTGCCTTGACATCACCCCAGAGGTACCTACATAGAGATGAGACAGTTTGTCAGTGGCCACAACTGTGGCATTGCTACTGTGTGTTTGCAATCTTACAGTACAACAACAGTTTACATTCACAGGGCTACAGCTTATGTTCCAAATGATCAGTATTGCACAACAACAGGCTCCACATCTTTAAACGACACACTCCACATCTCACATATGCATGATCTACCAATACAGATAACAGTAGTCTTCAGATATGCCATGTTACCTGCATGCTCCATGTGTGCTTGTTGGGTGGCTCCAACCTCCATCATGGTGTATGTCTGCTGCTGTTGTTGTTGGGCAGGTGCCACCAGGCTCATGAGCAGCTCCTCCACCCTGGTGAGGGGGGGGTGGATGCTAACACCACCCCCTGTTGCAAGCTGTTCAGTACTCACATCAGCGGACATGTTGGAGAAGATCACTGTAGTGGTGGCGTATCTGCTCATATGTGCAGTTATGCAGACCTACCTCATTGACCATGCGGACAAGATCATGCCACATTGCAGTACGCTCCTGCTGGTCCTGGCTGGGTCGTGAAAATAGCACATGATAGTGCTGAATCATGATGCTAGTGTTATCATCTTCAGCCCTACTGTAACCTGAGTTCCTGTGGTGGGCCATGATCCCTGGAAGACATAAATACAAAAATATTTCTGAGCAAGTCATATGGCACATTTAACATTATACAGTACAGATATCACTGAACTGCTATATATATATATATATATATATATATATATATATATATATATATATATATATATATATATATATATATACTTACATACATAATACAATATGTTGTACCTGAGCACAGAGTACAATAATTACTCACACACATACATCTACATGTTGGAGTACATTTTCTGTAGTGTTGTATGACTGTACTGGATGTTATGTTTGTGAATACATAAATTATATGTATATCTGAGATGGCTTAGTGGCAAATCACGTATGCTGTGATGTGAGTGGTTGTGGGTTTTTTCCTAGTAAATGCTTTTTATTTTGTTACTAGCCAAAACAAAGGTCAGGGGCTACAGACGGAATAAGGCACATTTCAGCATTTGCAAGTGGGTTTTCAGAAGGGTAAGCACATCTTATGGAAGTTTAGCAACCTATAAGCTAACCGAGAGTGAAACACTGTAACTGCCACTTATCACTGCTCACCCCACAACTGCTTGAAAGTGCCTTGCTCACTCTCTGTCCAATGAACCATGTTCTGCACAGCAACAAAATAAAATCACTATATAAGACTATACAAGAGTACCTGGCATACTGTATGCAACACGATGCACCACCTACCCACAGCAGATATACATCAAGCTGATGTGTAAAGAAATATATCATCCATCACAATCAATGTAAGGTCCAGTAAATGTATTAATATTATACCACACAACTTGTTAATGCCAAACCCGTGGCCAAAATATGTGCACAATTGGGAATATAGGTCACATACTGCTGTAGTACATTATGAATGTTGCTAGATACACAGTTATATGTATTACCACACATATGTCAAAGGACATTTTACAGACATACCCACACACACGTCAGACATAATTACAGAACACAAAGGTATGACAACCCAGATAAGCTTTCAGTGTGTACTATACAGTACTGTGTGTCAGTACTTACACAAACTTAATCTTGAGAAATGTAATCTGTGATGAATACAGGGACCACACAAAACAGTGGATGCAAGCAGTGTGGACATACACCATACTTTGCTGTACAGGCCCAGAGCTTCAATTAGTACTGCAGTACACACAGGATTTGCATTCAACATCGGTACTAATCAATAATCATAGATGTAGTGCTTTAGCCTCCAATGACACACCATAGTTAAAACCAAGGGACTTAATCACACTGTATGCAATAGCACTTGTTCTGCCTAGCAACAGAATACACAGCTTTTACCAGGATCAAAGCAAGGACCCAGAATACCATAACATAAACAGTTTCCCAGTAAGCTATCCCACAGATACATATCTTTGACGTATTCACAAACATATTGACCATCACAGTCAGTCAACAGTACAGAGAATCTATTGCAACAAGTAGATGTAGGTGTGTATGAGTATATGTAAATATATATATATATATATATATTATCTACATATATATATATATATATATATATATATATATATATATATATATATATATATATATATATATATATATATATATATAGGCACATATACATTTCACCTTTCATAGTGAGAATATCAATTATACAAAGGATGTAAGGTGTACAGTAATGTAATAACATCGCACAGTCTTGGGATAAATGCATTGAAGGTTTTCACAGCCCAGGTAGCTTTAGCAGGCCTTACTGGCTTCAACATTGCAAACTGAACGAACCACCCACAGTGTTTAACCACCACATGTCATGTACCAGCACTGTATGCTGTCTTGTTTGTCACACACTAAAACCTACATACAAATATGTGCATGCTAACCTTCACCAACATATATATCTCACCCCTTCACAAACAGTTGCAACATGTCCCCTGCTCTATGCACATATACAGATGTGAATATATATGACACATATATATTTTTCTGTATGCGTGTGGCATACACACACATGGTCCACACTGTTGTAAGTCCCTAGACCTCACAGCTGAAATGTTGGGCCTTGCTGCAACACAAACAGGTGTCACATAAGAACACAGACTAACATTAGGGGGGTATATATGGCAACAGATGCTAGATAAGCATACTAGACTGCTGCAGCAGTTGCCAATGCTAAGCTACACTTTAATATGACTATCATGCATGTGTTGTTCTGTCCCACCCATGTTTATATAATGTCAGCGCTAATCCCCCCAACAGCCATTGGCCACACTACTGTACAGACCATAGATAACATGGATCAGATCTTTGACATTTAATGCTGAGCTACAGATTTCACAGGTATGTCCCACTGCCCACAGGTACACACAGTATTGTCCATAGCAGTAGTTAAGCAGAACATTTGTGCAGAAAGAAGTACTGCTGCCACATATGAATGTTTCACATTATGTAGACTATTCTTCAATAACATCTACTACATGCCAGTAAATACATATTTGTCACATACCTTTCCTTTGTATAATTTGGTAATATTTATTTTTCCTTTTCTCTCTCTCTGTCTGTCTCTTTCTCTGTCAGTCTCTGCAATAGAGGATTGAGTTTTTGGCAGAGATTGCAGCCTGCTTTTGTGGGAATTGCACATGAGCATGTGATGGCTTCTGCACCAATTAGTTGACACTATTTGCTAATTGCATGCAGCCTGCTGTGTAGTAATTGAAGTAATCACTGTCATAGCAACCCAGTACTATAAATTGCTGACTCATGTAGGCGTGGCCCTTTCAGCTTTCCAAGATGGAGATCATCCTTGTTTTATGTGGACATCAGTGTTTACGACAGAAGGTTGGTATACTTCTTACATCAGAAGCCAGGGGTGTAGCCAGAGATTTAGATTTTGTACTCAGACCTAATGTTGCTGCTTCCAGTACCCACTTGTCAGTGTAGAAATGTACTCACCCCTCAAAATTCTACCCCAAGATAGATGGAAAGATGCACTTTCTTTTCAACTGTTACAATTAACTGCCATACAAAACTAGTTATAGAGATGTATTCCTTTGGCACTGAACTGCTATACTGTGATTATTCATTTACACAGTTCTAAACAGTTTGTGCTGTTTTAGTGTTGACATTAACACGAGCTGCTCAGAAAAACTGGACACATTTCAGTACAGTGAGTATGCTTGCCTAGATCCTTGGTAGACCCTGCACACACAGGTATATTCTACATTTGGGTGGGGTTGCAGAAGTACAGAGAGCGTAAGTAGTATTGTGTGGATTTTATCTTGCTGGACTTGCAGGGTTGCTGTGTACATGTTAGTTTATCAATGCATGTAGTCTGTCTGTGTAACTCCCACCTGTGGACCTATCCACATGATAGCCAGAGAATAGCCTGTTATTTTTTGTCTGTGCACCACACAGGTCTTTTCAGCAATAGAGCAATGGCATTCTTACAGTTGGTTGCTACTAGTACATGGCTACATCCATTTCAGTGTTTTATTCCTACATAAGGGTATGTTTCCAAAACTCCTTCCAAAGCTATTTGCACAGTGTGTAATAGCAGAAAGGCTAATATGCCTCTGTGTTTCTGCCTCTGCCAGACCTCTCAACCAATCAGGTACATATTTGAACAGAATCAGGGAAAAGTCAAGAAAAACTCAGGGACAATCATGGACACCTTTAAAATATTAGTGCCATTAAGTTGAAACATTGAGAGAATCAGAGCATATGAATTAACACACCTTTTCTAAAGTAAAAGAAGTGCTTAACTCTTAATTATGGTCATTATTCATTAAGTGTAATTCACCACCTTTCTGCCCAAAGTCAGTAGTTTTAGGAGGGATTCAGAGGGACAGAGCTAAAATTTGGGTCAAAATCAGGGATGTCCCTGAAAATTAGGGACAGCTGAGAGGTATAGCCTCTGTCCTAAACAGATATGCCAGTGTTTGTCCTGCTGTGATACTGTGTGGGGTTGTAAGGTGATGGTGTAACATTATTTCCTGCTAGAATGGCTGCTTCTCTTATCACAGTCATGTAATGTAATCCCACAACAACTGTTGGTCAACATCCACAGAACAAGTTGTGTGGTATGGTATTCCGAATTTTCCTTTACATTCACTCATTCTGATGCATGATATAATTATTTAATCACCAACTTGATGTATATCTACCGTGGCTTAGTGGTACTTCATGTTGTGTAGTGTGTGCAAGGTCCGGGGTTCGAGACTTACAGAGGTGTTTTATTTTGTTCCAGAGCAGAACAAGGGCCCTCACATACAGAGTGACTAAGGCACTTTTAAGCAGTTGTAAGCAGGTTTGCGCGGGTTTGCTCAATGCTGCGCATTGCTTAGCCAAGCGCAAACAAGCACAAACCCGCGCAAACCCGGTAACTACTGCTTAATAGTGCTTACTCCCGCTCACCCCCGCACTCATTTCTTTGAAAGATGGGGATATAGTAAAGTGGTGAAAAAGGGGCACAAAGAGGGAAAGACAGTATGGAAAATAGCTTGGGATGTGCAGGACGGGTGTAGGGAAGATTCATAGCTGCTCATTTCTTCAACAGCAACAGCTGTGCATATGCAGTAAATTTGGAGGTAGATATGAACCCTTCAACCCCTGAGAGAGGAGTGAGGACAACAAAGTATGTTGTAATGCCAGTTAATTAACATTTCATGTGTCCAGTGGACATGTGTGCAAAATGGGCATCTATGTATGGGGGATAATTTTTTTTTGGGAGCAGATTGCCCCCTTTTTTTTCAGGTGAGAGTGGAATGTGGGATAGGGGAAGTAGGTAAGCCCATGAGCCCCGAGATGGAAACAGTGGGACTGAGATCCCCACCCATGGGCAGTCACCACTGCACCTTCACGGCCCAGAAGGTGGCTGTGCTGGGGGCGGTCTAGGAGGGGCAGGCTGACTCGTGAGTTGCGCCACTTGGGCCTCAAGCTGGAGTAGAGGTTCTGCAACAGAATGTTCAATCTCTCTATGCACCACAGCCCGGACCCTATGAAGGGTGATAAACGCCTCTCTGCCCATGCTTGCACAGGGGGCTGAACCTCATCCCCTGCAGCGCTTCCACCTGAAGGTGGCACAGGGCCAGCGAAGGAGGAGGTCCCAGGCTGGGCACCGGATCTGCTGGTGCCAGGTGCAATGGCCAGCTGAGGTGGGATAGGTGGGTCCACTGGGACCGGCCTTCCCATACGAACTATGTTTTGGAAAGTTTAATAAAGATATGGGTTAGTAACAGTCAACAGCATTGCCAATTAGTTATAACAGCATACAGAAGTATTCCCATTAACCCAACACACCAGATTTTCAACAGTTGAAAAGCAAGCATGACACATGCATATATAGAACAATAGTGGACATTACAACAGCATGCAGGTTTAATTGATGGCAACAGGCCACCAATATTGTGGTATTTGAACAGGGCACATGCATAGAAATAAATGCAAATATTTATAAACCAATAGGACATATGTCGCAACAAATGTTTTGAGATTAGACATACTGATTGAGGTGTGGAATTGCATTTTTTATGCACATACAGTAGGGTGGAAAAAGATAGCTCAATTAACAACTTATATATCCTTCTAGTTTTCACTGCATTCCTATTAACTGCAGTTATATGTCCCTTACATGTATTATTACACAACCCATTGTCCTTATATTGTGCAATTGGATTTTTCTAGTTCATTATATACATGAGCTGTGTGCACCATGGTGGTGGTGCTGCGGTAGCGTTGTCGCCTCGCAGTAAGACGCTGTCCGGTTTGATTCTCAGCTAAAGCGTCTTCTGCATGGAGACATGCGTGAATGGGAGTACCTTCATTGAAGGTTGGGCACTAGGGCTGGTAATTCGGCACGTAAAAATCAAATACCAATCATTAGCGGACCGGAGTTCCGCTTTGGCGACCCCTAACTGGGAAAAGCCGAAAAGACACAAATTATATACATGAGCTGTATCTTACATACAAACTGTCTAAGATGCAGATGTTACTGCAACATATTTTGAGAGTTGCTCGCACACACTACTGCTAAGATGGTACACTGACAGCTCTACTTTCATATAATTCTCTAGATATGTTCAGGTGAAAGTATCAGTTATATTTTAACAGCTCCCTACATTTCTGACAGCACACTGACATTTCTGGGGAACACAATACCAAGCTACTCATGTGCCAGATTAACCTGTACATGCTGACCATGAACCAACAGTTGAGGGCTGTACATATGCATACAAGCTAATGGCACTCCCTTCATCCACGTTATATGGGCCTACCCAAGTGTGGGTTGACACTGCTTAATACAACACTACTATTTGTAGAATGCAACAGTACAACAACATATCAAAGAAAATGACACAGACGCACTCCATGAATCATACATTTATTAAAAGATTATTACACCTTTATTTATTGGGTTAAAAGACTTTTTGAAGGCTCTCTCATTTATTTTATATAACAGTACATGCAGAATAATTACTAACCTGCCTCATGACGCAGCCTTTGCAGCCTATCTTCATGGGCTTGCAGGTTCATAGCCCAGTCACCTGCAGCTGTGAAGTAAATGCAGTGATATTGAGACATACCTATCCATAGTATAGACAAGCATAGCAATTCTTAACTACTTAATACAATGGCTACTTACTCAGTACTGGGGCATTAGGCATCGTATGGGATTCCTGGATCCACCGGTCCAGTTCATCCCCCTTACGCCGCTTCAGATCAGAATAATGGTGCCTGACCTGGTCACCAGTCCGAGGAACACCAGTAGCACTGATGAGATCACGGGCAAGAGTGTTCCAGGCCTCCATTTTATATTGTGTACCCTGGTACTGGCCCTGCAGGAGTCTTTCTTCATGTTTGTGGACAAGGAGCCAAACCATAATTTTGGACTCCTGGATGCCCCAGCATTGCATGCTAAATTGAGTGCCTTCACCAACACCAGCCATGCTGACTGCAGAAGGAAGCTACAACCAGTTATAGCAAGTATTCCTGCCTGTTGAGCTTAAATATGCCTCATTTCGCGCACTTATTTGTGATTGGCCAGTTTTGGAAAAGCTTAGCTGATGTTGGCTATGTTTAAAATTCCTTTGATAGATACGTGTCTGTTGAAAGTGCATGTTTGTGAAATGCTGTCATGGTTTAGTGGTTCAGTACTGTGACTATAGTGCACAGTATCCTGACTTTGAGCCCTGTCACTGCTTTTTATTTTCCTGCTGGGCAGACCTGACTGGTTAAGGAACAGTAAAGCATGTGTGAGCGTGTCTAACCAACTTTGCTCAACTTTGCCCAACTTTGCCCAACGTTGCTCAATGTTGCCCAACTTTGCGCTGGTTAGTGCGCAGCTACACACAAAGATGTTGCTCTGGTTAGCGCGGTGTGCAGCTATGCACAATTGTATTTAAATATGCTCAATACTGGTAAAATGTGCTTAGCAGTGCTGTATATTGCTTAAAAAAGGGTACTCATGCCTCAGAATGCATAAACATTTCATCTTCATATAAATATAAATATATATATATATATATATATATATATCAAATTCGTTCACTACTACAGTTAACATTTCAATGCTTTTTACAAAAATTATACATAAAAAATGTCAGGAAATATTTCTGTATACAGATTTCCCACAGAAAATGGAACGTGCAGTAGTGGGACTCAAACCGGGAATGCCTCCTCTTTGTGCGAAGGCTCTAACCACTACGCTATTGCTATGTTGCTTAATTTGCATATATTTTTCTTATTATCCTCTTCTGGTGTCTAAGCTGCTAACTGTAGCTAAACAATGGGCAAACCCACGCAAACCCGCACAACTACTGGCAGCTATATCGGAAGAAAAAAAATATATTTTTATTTTTTATTTTGTAAGTTGCTTAACATATGGGGGAGTGGAGTGTTACATTGTACACATGTGATTGGACTCGCTCATGTAACTGGAAGTTGTGGCATTTCTTCATTGCATGGGCGTGGATTTTTGGACTGCTCGGCAGTCTGACACACCCCGTAAACTCGTCCAGGATCCGTGTAAGTTTTAGAGTTGAGGCAGCACACCCTCATTAATATGCATGGCACACTGCCATCATACTCTTACATTGGCGCTTCCGTGTAAGACTAATCTAGTCTTACACGGAAGATTAGTAAATCCGGGGGGTTGTGTTTGCATTATCCATAGGCTGAAAAGATACAAAATATAAAATGTTACTCATTAAATAAGTACATGCTTATAATACATATAACTATATAGTCCTGCTAGTTATGTTGCATTGCCTAGCAGTCAGGCTTTAATTAATCTAGGAATAATATCACATAAGCCATAAAAAGACTTTTTGCTGCTAAAAATTAGCATTTTTTTATATTTTGTTTTAAAAGTAAATGACAATGCTGTTTAGTTTAGTGCATCAGTGTTTCAAACTATAAGTTGAAAAGCTTACGGCTAAAAATGTAGTACGAGGCATGAAGATGCCGGAAATGGAAGTAGAGTATATTACATGGTATTTACCGAGATGTGCATAGTGAAGATGTTAGTTGAGATTCACACACACACACACACACACACACACACACACACACACACACACACACACACACACACACACACACACACACACACACACAGTACATGACTAGTTGTACCTCCTTCTATTGAAGCAGGTTATGGTGGTTTCATATCAGATCATTGTAATGATTGATTCTGGCTCTTTTCACAAGAATGGGTGATTCCAGTGGCATTACTCAGCATCCTGGCAAACTACTGTCAAGCATCCATCTTCCACAAGGGGCCATTATAATGCCCCAGGAAGCACTCCTCAAATCCCTGTACAGGAAGAACTCTCCCTTACACTCCAAGCTAGACCTCTCCATTCCATCAGGTCTTCTTAGTCTGCAAAATGGTATTGCTATGCACACAGATGCATGTTTGTGGGTCATGTTCACACAACTTGGGGCTACACAGTGGCACTGCTGCATGTAGCCCCATGTTGTACAGTGGTGCTAGGAAAGGATATAGTGCCAAGCAGTGGTGCCACAGGAATGCATATACAATATATGTGAACATCCTGATTAGTTGGTTGGTCTCTGTGACATGCACAGCTGCAGTCAGCATGTCTATGTAGCTTAATGTGCTCCAACAGGAGCTCAGAGATAGTGGTGCTAACAGGCTAAATGTCATTGTTAACTAATTATGAAGTATCTTCACCATTTTCACAGCATCATTATCATACAACTGTGACATACAGGAATTGCAGAAGTGATTATGTAGGCTTTCAGCTTTACAGAGTTCAGGAAGTAGTCCTGTCTGATAAACTAAAACTACCTAAGCAAGAACAACAGACCTCTAGTTGATGTCAGTCACACTAAGGCAGGTATTTTTATGTACATGTGACTGGAAACCAGACATGCCACTGTCCCATCTGGCTTTGGCTTTGGAGGGTACCAACCTTGAGAAACACATGCTGCAAGAGGTTCAGTGTTCCAGGACCACAGATTGAAGCATGGCTGCAGTAGGTTCTGGAGGGGGTGCTGTGCATAGCAACATGTGCAGCTAATTAACAGGTGCATACAAGGGTTGAAAGGGAAGGAATGCTGTGGCCATAAGTACATGGAAATGGAGGTGGAGAAGCAGCTGAAAAGCAGATAGGCTGTGGCTGTAGCTATAGGCATACCACAGCTTGCCACACACAACTGTTGACTCATATGTTTCATCCACAGGTGTACATGTACTGCCATGGTCACCTGAGGGAGGCAGCATCTGGAAAATTTCACTGCCCAGGATAATGAAGTTTTACTTTAAGCCTTCTGTACAGTGTGCCTCCAGGGCAAAAGTGTTGCAGGCAGGCAGTGTTAGGACCAGGCTGGACTTGAAGTTGTACAGAATGTGAATGCTGTGGGTAGCCATAACTGGTCTGTTCCACAGGTTTGACAAAGGTTACTGATATGATACTTCATGTAGAGTATAAGCCATAGAACTTTGCAACAGATGGGTCACTCACAGGGGGCACGCCTCCAGTAATGAACTGACTCACTGTGGCTGAAGGGATTTTGATCTCATTCGCTGGATATGAGGAACAGTAGCTCATACCTTTGGTGGCTTGGATGCGGGACCTGGGTGAGAACTAATTATCTATGTGTCAGTTGTTTGTGCATCAGTTTAGTAATGTCCACTGTAGTACAGTAGAGCAAATGCTACTGCATTGAGTAATGAGCAATAATACATTGAGTTCTGTAGGGTTAAATACTGAATGCTGTTAGAAAAGTTTGATTTAATACGCTGTTTTTTTAAGTACATAATGAGTTTTTTATTTAATTGAATAATTGACTTTGGTAGTGCTATATATTCTTTGGATTTATGTGATTTGTTACTCCTTGAAGGCTTTTTGGTGAGCCGAGGCGCTAGAGAGAGAAAATAAAGTGTGATTTTCACTGGTTCATTGTTTTTCTTGAAGTTCGTGGTACAGTTTGGTGTTCTGTAAGTTGTTCTTCCAAATGCTACTGCATGTTTGAAGGGAGGACTGATCAAGACCCAGCTGCAGCAACCTACATTACAGGGCATATATGTCAAATTATGCAGTGATGTATTCTAATTTGTCAAAAGGGGTTATCGGGGCATATGTGCATGAGCAGAGTGTTGCCATGTTTGTTCCTGCTTTCATAGGTTCCACTGCTACAGTGCCCAGGATAACAGAACAACTTAGGGCTGATGTTAGCAGGGGACCTGTGACTGATGATGGTAACAGCATGTGTGGTTCAGTGATAGATTGGCACTGTCTGCAGTACTGCAGGGGTAAGTGGTCACCCATATCCACCAGTAAATAGGCCTCTGTACAGGTGCAAGCTGAGCAAACAGTCTCACCAGTGCACGATGGACATCTTAAAACTTAGAGTCCCTTACAAACTCCTATGTGTCCTCATTGCATACAGCATCTGAAATGTAATGTACACTAACTCTAAGGTACATATATCCACCATAGAGAACAAACACGGGGGGAGGGTTGGGTGCTGCCATGATTCCAGTACTGTCCATTATATAGCTACTACACTTAATATTAACCAGTGGATGTGCAGGTCAGTGATCAAGACACAACCAGCTGCTGCTGTTAGCGTTATGTAGATGGTTTGTCTACTCCTAGGATTTCAGTAAGATGTGCAACAAATGCTCAGTGACATGGAGTGTAGAAACAGGGAGCAAACAATGCTGCTGAGGTAACTGGTAGTCACTGTTTCACCCATAAATGTCTCCATGAGACACATTGCAACTGTAAACTGGTTTTCCTTGAGAGACCATGACTTGCATGGCCATAGGAAGGTCTGGATATGGGGATACAAGCCACATACCAGCCCAAGTCCGTTGATGCAACAGCATATAGCATATCACCCCCAGTTGTAGGTATCATCCAGGTCAAAGTAAAGGCGCTCTTGTGTCCCATCACCTGAGATACCCCACCTGGTTGTACATTTACAAGTTTATATAATTCTGTCCCCTTGCCTTGCTCATGGGAAATAACCAATTCTTGAGCAATGACTGTCATTAGCAGATAGTATGTCCAGTCATGGTGAATGCTTATGGTCCCATAATTCTAACCCTTCCCAGCCATGAACTGCATCATCCCTTACACTGCAAATCTTAACAGTGCCCAGATTCAATTGTCATGTAGTGGAAACTTGATCCCACCACTAGAGAACACTAGAGAACATGATCCCTGACTTGCCACAGCCTTCCAGAGTATGTGGCTACCATGTTACCCCCATCTCTTAGTGTTGCAGTTATTTCTCACTCTATTATGCCACTTGTAATGACGACTGTGTCTGCCCACGCTCTAACACGTAAGGGTATTGCCATGTCCGATGTTCAACATAGCCAGTTCATCAGTTACCCCTGTTGTTTTAATGCATGCTTCATTTTATTCTGTGTTGTCTGTGTCATGGCCTGTAGCTGTGTACCAAATACTGCCCCTTTGCCATTGCTGCAGTGTACTGCATGCACCTGTTCCTTGAAGTTTGTATACTACTTCTGCATGTCCCTCATCTGACTTTCAGCCCTGTCTTTCTGATGATGATATAGTTGGTAGAGAAGGTCCTATCAGGATGATCACCTGCTGCTCCAACTATCTGAGCAGCTCCATGTATTGCAGAATGACGCATACAATAAAAATCTTGCTGCAGATTTCTGAACTGTATTGCAGCACTGCTGCAGATGTGTCTAGTTAATGGAGGTAGTCCTTGAGTGTGCCAAGCATCCATTCCACAACACTGCATATTTCTGCATGTGGTGTATTGTAGGTCATTTTCTCCATGGTCTCAGGCTTGTGGATGACAGTCATCAGCTGGTGTTCTGTGGCATACTCGTCTTCACCTGCAGCACATAACAAATATTATATGTGATCTGCTTTCTGTTTGCATGGTATTGTGTGTGTATAGACCACTCTACCCAGCATGTGTGCAACCGTCAATTAGATTATCCCCTCATAAGAACCTTTGGTATAGGTTGGGCTTGTAGTAGATGTGGAACTCAAAGAAACAGCTGAGGTGGTGCATGGACACATTAGGAGTGTCTTGTGCATCACAGACCATCTGGCAATTAAACATATTGCAATCTCTTTGGAATTGGTGGAAAGTTTTATGGCAATGCCTTCTGTCTGTAGCTCCCAGGACCGCAGATAAATGAGGGATGTTATAAATGCCTGTGTCATGGTGGTCCACTCTTCTGCTTTCCTGGAGAACCAGGCATGTTTTTCCACATGCTGCAAGATAACATTGAGAAACTGGTTCAGGATCTATAAGGCTGATGCTTGTGATATTACCTAGTGTGTTCCCAGTAGGTCACTGACATTTCTTGTAGGTAAGAAGTTTAAAGTTACACATACCTTAGTATACAGAGGAATGGACATACCATGCATCCTCCTCAATTCTGCTTATGGGTGACACAGGTTGACAAGGTCCCTTATGCTCGCACTGTCCAGATGAAAAGAGTCCAGAATATATTGATCAATTATCTATATCCTCTCCACTGGAGTAGATGGCCACTGCATGCAACACTGTGGGCACTGACTCCAGTTATAGTGAATAATGCATGCAGATATATTGCTACTGCTCATCCAAGCATTGCTGCTCTCTTGCACACCACAATTCTCAATGTAAAAACAAGTTATGTATGTTGGAGCAGTTCTTATATAATTCTGAACTGGTCTGCCATTTTGGCTGTTATCATTTGCATATGCTGTATAATTCATTTGCATATTCCACCTGCCTCAGTTGCAACAGTTCCTACTTCCTATATTGTTATGTACCATTAACATGCTCTGCATATTATGCTATTCTGCTCCTTGTGTGACTGCGCTGTCTGTCTTAGAATCAGCCACACTGTAAACAGCTGTGAATCCTGACCATTACCTGTTCTTAATACAAGCAGCAGTGTAAATAAACCGTGTAGTATGTTACTGAATATGGAACCAAACTGCAGCATCTTTACTGATTTAAATTTAAGTAAATTTCTGTCTGTCACAAGCGTGGCAGCCCTTGAAATCCTACTTTTATTTCTTTGTTTATGGCTAACTAGTAACATGCAGATGTCTTTTTTAGGAGCTTATAAATTATATTAAAGATACTGGTGTTTTTGTAGAGCAGCTATCTTTTCTTTTCAAAATAGAGAACATAAGCCTTTTTTATTTGTTGTACTTGACATAAAGTCATTATTTCCAGTGATCCCTAGAGACTATGGGTGAATTCCATTAGGGAATACTCTGTAGACATGGTGCACTGCCTAATAGACAGATGGAAACTATTTGTGAACTTCTTGAACTAGGTAGTCGATAACAACATTTTTGTATTTGACAATAACTTCTACCATCAGGTATCAGGAGTGGCAATGGGTACTCCCATTGCCGGTACCTATGCAAATTTAGTCTTAGATAAATGAGGGACAGAATTTGTGTATACTGCTCCATCTTCTTACTGTTCTAAAGTGACTTTTTTAAAACGGTTTGTGGACGATGTCGTTTTATTTGGGAAGGTGCTTATAATGAGTTAAATGAAGTTGTGGAATTTTTGAATAACAGTACTAACTTTTTGCAATTCTTTCTGTCCACTTCACCATGTAATAGTCAATTTTTAGATGTGGATTTATTTGTTGATGGAGAAAATATACAGGCGTCCATCCATAAGAAGACTGTTCATAGGAATAAATACCTTCACTATACTAGTATGCACGCCCCACATATTTTTAAAGGAATTATTAGGGGACAATACCTACGTATATGTAAATTAAATACAAATATGGAAAAATGTTTTGAACAGATGAATGGAATTATTAATGAGTTTAAAGATAGGGCTATGATGAGAATTTGTTAAATAATGCAATTAAGGAATTGACTACAAAAGATATTTAAGCTCAGTGCCACTGGTATTCTAAATGGAAAGGATGGTACATCTAAGAATAGCAACATATGCCGGTAGCCAACTACATTTACTAGATGCAGTGATGGGGTGAAGACAATAATTTTTAAAAACTGGAGCATTTTAAAAACTGTACCAGATATATTGAATAAGATTTATGCTAGACCTAGGTTTTCATTTCAAAACTATATGAATTTGAAGCAAATGTGATGCTACAAGGATATTAGATGTAAGACCAATGTTATACATTCTACAAAGAAAGGCACTTTTCCTTGCCATAGCTGCAGTTGTTGTTTCTTTATAAACAGTGACTGCAGCTTTAAACATCCTGTTATTAATGAAGTTTATATACTTAGATGTTTTGCAACTTGCAATTCCTGTAGTATAGTTTATTTAGCAACATGTAAGTAAGTCATGTCTAAATTTTTATGTAGGTAAATCTACTAGACGTCTTAGAGACAGAATAACAGAGCACAAATCAGATATAAAAAGGAATAACTTACATTCACTTACCAAACATGTTTATGAGAATGATTTTAAACATATGATCTGAAGTAGGAGATTCATTTGTCAGCAGCCTGTGGGTATGGATCCGATATTGGATCCGAACCGGCATGGTTTATCCAGCTATGGATCCGAGCTCCTAGCTCCTCCCCTCACCCATAATGCCCTGCTCTCCCTACATGACCTCAGATCTAGTTTGCCGCGCATGGTGACAGCTGGATTTTCCTGAGCTCCTGAGCTAAGTCATTTTTCTTGTGAAAAATAGATTTTTGTTAGTTTAAATTTAATATTTGTGTGAAAGTTTTAGGTTTCCTATATATGTTATCTTTTTGGGCTTAATTTACTTTACTTTTTTTACCCTCCCCTCGCTGGTGCGTAGTAGTGTGTGTGAGTTGTCTTTGGGGCCTTGTGTGAGTGTGTAGTTTTTGTACTTTTGTACTTTACTTTTTGTTTAAAAAAAAAAAAAAAAAAAGTATGTCTGAGGCCCCAAAGCCTATTTTCTCTAAATGCTCCAAGTGTGGCCATAAGCTATCCCCTGCTGATGGCCACACTCGGTGCGTTCGATGCCTTGGGGTTGAACACCTCACCTCTGGGTGTTCAGTCTGTGCAGGGTTCAACCCCAGGGCATTGAAGGAGTGGAGGTCGAAGCTGGTCTTGGCGGGACTCTTGCCCCCGGACTCGGCTTCGGCCCCCGCCCCAGTGGTGGTTACTGCTCCGGCAGTTCCTGCCTTGCCTGCTCCCCCTCCTCCTCCCGGGATTCAAACTCCCTCTAAGGGTTCGGAGGAGAGGGAAGCCAGGAACAAGGACCGGAGAGAGAAGCACCACAAGCTGTGGGCCGAGACCTCCGTCTCGGCCCCGGCGGCTAAGCGGGCTTCTCCTCCGGCCTCTCTGGCTGCTGGTTCTCCTCCTCCTCGGCTCCGGTCTCCTTGTTTTTCACCGGGACCTGAGGATGAGGAGACCCGACCTCCTTCGAGGCTATCGAGGCGGTACTCAAGGCCTACCTCGGTGGCCTCATCGAGGTCTACCTACAGCCTCTCCGACTCTGATCTGGACCGGATGATGTGAAGGTTCATCCAGGCCCAGATGCAGACGCGAGTGCTCCTGCCTCTCCCCCCCCCCCCTCTGAGGGAGAGCTCGACTCCATTTTTCAAGCCCATAGCTCCTTCTCCGACCCGCTACCCGGGTTCGGAGTGCTCGGAGCCGGGCAGCCTCGGAGCTGGGGGTGGGTCGGCGCCGACAGTACTGGGTACTTCGAATCCGACCCTGCCCTCGAGTTTGCCGGATCTGACCTCTCGGAGCCTTGGCCCGAGCTTCGGATCCAAGGTACTCAGTGTGCCTTCGGCACCGTCCCTGTCGGAGCGCACTGTTCCCTCGGATCTGAGGGGCTCAGCGCCGGCTCCGATCCACTCATCGGATCCGAGAGGGAGCCGACTTTCAGATCCTATTGTCGAGGCTGGCTCCCCCTCAGCTTTTGATGTGGTGGAGAGGGCTCTGTTGAGGGCATCCGGACCCCTGGCCCTTGCTTCGGCTCCGTCCCGCAATCCATCTGCTCTGGGCCAGGCTTCCATCACCTGGCCAGTGGGACAGCCCACTTCACTGCCCCAAGCAGTTCCCTTGGATCTGGACATTGCTGGTGAGGGCTCCTCGGACAGCCCCCCCCCGAGGAAGCACCTCGCAAGCATACGTGTAAGAGGAGGCACATAGACTCCAATGAGTCTTTAACTGAAGACACTGACTTGGAGGAAGGGGAAGGCTCCCCAAGATCACCCCCTGAGGATGTCTCCTTTGGAGACATCATGGAAATGCTACGGATCAGAGGTGTGTGGTCTGCCCCAAAGTCTTCCTCGGACGAGTCCGTGTTCTTGGAGGCATTTGAAGTGGGCCCGTCTACCTCTTGGGTGTCCCCTCCTGCCGACCCCCTGGTGGACCTTATTACCACCAGGGCGTGGAAGGAACCGGACAACGTGGAGCCAATCCCCAAGAGGCCCAATAGGATCCTTAACCCCCCTGCTGACCATGCCCACTGGAGCAAGGGACCCCCGGTAGATGCCATGTTGTCGGCAGCAGCCACTAAGAGGGAACTCGCTCAGGAGAGTCCCTCAGTCCATCCCCCGAGCAAGGAGTCTCAGATGATGGACCGTTTGGGGAAATGAATGTTTAGCTCAGCGACCTTCTCAGTGAGGCGCTCAACTATTTGGCACATGTCATTAGGATGCAGCGCGATCTTATCAAGGAATACGCTGCATCCCCCCCAGAGTCCATGTCGGAGGAGGACAAACTTTTGCACTCCACCCGTATGGCCACTCTTCGTTCTGTGACCAACACTTCTATGCAGTTGCTTTCCCACGCTACCGAGGGAGCCGCTAGAGCTGCAGAAGTGGGCCTAGTCACAAGACGCCAGGCCTGGCTCCACCACTGCGATTTTATGGAGCCCTTCAAGCCGTCATTCGCGAACGCCCCCTTTGACGGTTCTGCCCTTTTTGGCAAGACGGTTCGCGACACCTTGGTTCAGTGCGAGAAGGATGGGAAGACGCTGTCTGCCGTCGGAGTCCGCTTCTCTGTGCCCCAGAGGTCTTACTCTAGGAACCAAAAGGGCCAGAAGAAGATGTGGTTCCGGAAGTCGCAGCACTCCCAACCCGCTCCGGACAACCAGTCCTTCCGCGGCAGAGGAGGACAGGGAGAATGCCTCCCTAGGGGCAGAGGGGCTCCCAGGAACTTTGGGTCCAGGGAACCTTTCTCTGAATGGCCCACGCAGCAACCCTGAGGGGTTGCCCGACTGCTCCAATCTGGAGGCAGTTGGGGGACGTTTTTCGGAGCACCTAGCGGCATGGGAGTCCATTACATCGGACCACTGGGTACTCCAGATTATATCCAGAGGTTACAAGATCCCCTTTCTTCATGTCCCAAAGTTAAAAACCCTCCCCGATGTTCCACCCGATCAGAGGGAGGCCACTTCAGCAGAAATTGGCCATCTGCTGAGAAAAAGAGCCATCCAGCCCGTCCCCCCAGACCAGATCGGATCAGGGTTCTACTCCAGGTTCTTTTTAGTGCCAAAAGACGGGGGACCTAAGACCCATTCTGGACCTGTCCCTGTTGAACCTGGCAGTTCCCAAAGAGAAGTTCCGGATGGTCACTTTGCAATCCATCCTCCCCCTTCTAGGGGAGAATCACTGGATGTGCTCTATAGACCTCAAGGATGCGTACTACCACATTCTGATGGACAGACGATCCAGGAGGTTTCTTCGCTTCCGGCTGGGAGCCAGTCACTACCAGTTCAGGGTCCTTCCCTTTGGTCTCACCACAGCCCCAGGGTGTTCACCAAAGTATTAGCAGTGGTTGCGCCCACCTGAGGCTCCAGGGGGTGCAGGTCTTTCCGTACCTAGACGACTGGCTTCTCACCGCCCCAACAAGGCATCTACTCTCTTTGGCAAGAGATTCCTTTCTTCGTCTAGCTCCCTGGCTAGGCATCACGGTAAACATAGAAAAGTCCAACCTGGTCCCTACTCAAATAATAGAATTCATAGGAGCCAGGTTAGACACAAGAAATTTAAGAGCCTTTCTCACAACCGACAGAGTTCGGAATCTATGACTCCAGGTGCGGGCCATCCTTCACTCCAGCTCTACACCTGTGAAATTGATCCTGAGGGTGCTATGGTCTATGGCGGCAGCGATTACTCTTCTTCCGCTCGCCCGCTTGAACATGCGGGTACTTCAATGGACACTTCAGGTGCAATGGTCATTTCTCTCCCTCCCCCTGTATCATCCCATTGCAATCAGCAAGGCTTGCAAGCGGTCTCTATTGTGGTGGCTCCATTCCCCGGACCTCCACAGGGGCCGCCCCTTTTGTGCATCTCCCCCTCTCGCCACAGTGACCACGGACGCTTCCCGCCTCGGGTGGGGGGGGGCATTTTGCGGGCTGGACGGTCCAAGGCACGTGGAGCGATGCAGAGACCTCCCTGCATATCAATGTTCTGGAAATGAGGGCGGTGCTTTTGGCGTTGCAAGCACTTCAAACCCTCTTTCCCCCGGGAACAATTGCGCTTCAATCAGACAACATGTCGGTGGTCTGGTACATCAACAAACAGGGGGAACCAGGTCTTACCCTTTATGTCGAGAAGCCATGAGAGTGTGGGAATGGGCGATCTCCACCAACCGCTTTCTCATCGCAACGCATATTCCGGGTCGGACCAACATCCTAGCGGACAAGCTCACTCACACCATTCTCTCACCGTACGAGTGGTCTCTCAATTCTCAAGTAACGAAACGTATCTTCGCACAGTGGGGGACCCCCTGTTGCAATCTCTTTGCTTCTCCCTCAAACGCCAAGTGCGACAGTTTTTTCGCTCTAATCCCCCCTCCAGGGGATTCTCCAAGAGACGCTCTGGTGCATGTTTGGCCTCCCGGTCTTCTTTACGCATACCCTCCTCTACCTCTGATGCTTCAAGTACTTCAGAAAGCCTCTCGGTTGGGGTGCAGAATGATCCTCATTGCCTCGTTCTGGCCTCGACAGATCTGGTTCCCTTACCTAAGGTCTCATTCAGTGAATCCACCTTGGATTCTAGATTCCATCCCGGATCTGATATCACACCCATCGAACCTACCAACTCCGAACCTGGACAACCTGAAGTTGACTGCTTAGCTGCTCCAGTTCCACTCCTAATCAGGACTCCCGGTATCTCGTACCCAGTTAAGGCCATTCTGGTAGCGGCCCACAAGCCCTCTACCAGAAAAATTTACCGCAGTAAATGGAAGCGTTTCTCCATTTGGGCAGAGCGGCAAGGCCTAGATCCTTTTACGGTTCCCCTTCCTTTGGTTCTATATTTCCTTACTACGCTTTTTAATGATGGCACCAGTAGTTCCACGGTCAAAGTTCAGCTGGCGGCCATATCTCATTACCATGTTGGTCATGATTCAGGGTCTCTTATGTCAGCTAAGTTATACAAAACATTCCTAAAAGGCACCTTTTTGCTCAGACCCCCTATCAAAGAAACGGTTCCCCCGTGGGATCTTTCCTTGGTACTTCAGGCCTTAACCGCTCTCCCCTTCGAACCTGTGGCCACAGTCGATCTTAAATTCTTGTCCCTTAAGACTGTTTTTTTGGTAGCCATTACTTCGGCTAAGAGAGTTTCTGAACTTCAGGCCCTGTCCATGAAACCGCCTTATTTGATCTTTCATCCGGACCGGGTGTGCCTCAGGATCAATCCCTCCTTTCTTCCTAAAGTAGCTTCGGAAGCTAACATTAATCAGTCCATCAACCTCCCTGTTTTCTTTCCTAAGTACCAAAACAAAGGCGAATACAAGCTGCATTCCTTGGATGTTCACAGGCAGCTTCGTTTTTACCTTCATAGGACAGCTGGTCATAGGCAATCAGACCAGTTGTTCATTTCTTTTGCCAAATTCAATCTGGGTAAACCAATTTCCAAAGTTTCTTTGTCACGCTGGATTTCTCAGTGTATTCTGTTGGCGTACCAAGCTTCTGGGAGGCCCGCACCGGAGGGAGTCCATGCTCATTCGACCCGGTCTGTCTCTACTTCAGCGGCCTTTAAGTCGAGGGTTCCTCTGGATGACATTTGTTCAGCAGCCACTTGGGCTTCATCTCATACCTTTATTACTCATTACAAGCTGGACGTCATGTCTAGACGTAGAGCATCCTTTGGCTCCGCGGTGCTCCGGAATATCCTTCCATGATGGCCGCCCAAGATTCAGGTAGCTGGGGACTCTGTCCCACAGGTTGCTGACAAATGAATCTCCTTCTTCAGATTTAGAAGTTATGTACTTACCATAACGTTCCATCTGAGTAGTTGGATTCATTTGTCTGCAACCATCCCGCCCTCCTATCCCCCTGGCCTTGTCAGTTCCTGCATAGAGTGTGTTACCCTTTAGTTAGGGTAGTTGGTGCAGGGCAAACTCGATCTGAGGTCATGTAGGGAGAGCAGGGCATTATGGGTGAGGGGAGGAGCTAGGAGCTTGGATCCATAGCTGGATAAATCATGCCGGTTCGGATCCGATATCGGATCCATACCCACAGGTTGCAGACAAATGAATCCACCTACTCAAATGGAACGTTATGGTAAGTACATAACTTCTAATTTACCTTTAGAGTTTTAACCATTACTAACAAGAATATAAGAGGAGGCAATTTAAATAATAAACTTGAATTAAAAGTATATGAGTGGATTTTACAGTTGCAGACAGATGTTTTTCCTGGAATTAATCAGATGTTCACACTTAAAGACAGGTAAGTTTAAAATAAGTTATTTAGAATATAATATTATGTGTGTTTATATCTGATTATATATGTATATATTGTTGTATGTTTAATATAATGAATTTTACTACAATATAAGTGATTAGTGAGACATTTTAAAATAATGGTTAAGAATGGCTTGTTAATTGGTTATTTATTCTTATTGGCTGTGCTTAATAGGATGATGTATTTAAACACATTTTTACTGATTGTTTTATCCTGCACCGATGAAGGGTTATTGAACCTGAATGCTTTGCTTTTTTCTTTTATTAAAGTTTCGATGGTACATTGTTCCAGTTTTTTTTTGTTGTGTTTTCTGGTTATATCAACTGATACTTAACCAACATTTTTATTTGTTTTATTTAATTTTTAGGAGCTGGCAGGCAGAATCAGTTGACAGTGGATGTAGCAATAGCACTCAGCTAAGTCCCCCCTACCAAGAGAACTTCTTTGGAGATGCTGTGCAGGGGCATGTTCCTGGAGGACAGACTGAGCAGTATACTACAAGGAAACTTCAAGCACCACCTCTCAAGGTAAAATAAGTAACCTATTTCAAATGAACAAACTGTGTAACAGTATAGCAAAGCATAATGCCTGCTTTTTCTGGCAACGTAAACAGTTTGATTTGTGTGATTTCACAGAGATGCAAAGAAAGTTGACTTTTTATACAAGAATTTTTTTATGTATGTTTGCTTAATTTTCTCTTACTCTGTAATTTACCTCCCTGTTCCTGGCACCCAGCCAATAATGCAATCCTAGCATATGTCTTCTTTTTGAAACCATCATAACTGGTGCAAATATCTTTAGTTTCATTGTCTCACCTAGTTCTTTTTCCTTTTGTTGGTATGCTATACCAATAAAGCCATCAGTAATCTGAGAAAATTAAGTCCAGAATGTCTGCTACAGATCTGGATCCCCTTTTAAAGATGGAGCTTTTTATTTTTTCTGTGGATCTAGCCTGATGCATCCCCTACCTGCATTCAGTTGACTTATTCAGTCTTTTAGGATGAGAACCAGGCATCTCCAGGCTAGGCAAATGTTCTTCAGTCCATTTAGTTCTACCCAGGTAGCCCTGTTGGTTCGTCTGTTCCCCGGTGGGGAGAGTTAGATGTTAGGGAGCAGGCCAGCATGCTGGTCCTATGAAATGGCCTGCCAGTCCCTGGTGAAGTACCTCTCTCCTTCTTATTAGTTCTTTGAGCTCCATTGCACACTACTGGCCACAGCAAGTGTGCATCTGCATGCTTTCCTTGTTTCCGTGCATGTGCACCTTGGAACCACATACTCTAAAGGGTCATGCACCACGCATGCCACACCCAGTGCTTCCATTAGGTGTCACCCAACTGAGTAATAGCTGCCTTCCTCTCCCCCAGATGGGTGAACAGGCAGCGTTCTGCCACATACATCCTTCCCTGCCAGTTCTGTCTGACACCCAAGGCACTAATCCAACTCATGTTATCTGGACCATAATCAGGACTTTGTCCCACTGTGCCACTTGAGCTGGCTGATTATTTTGAATACTGCATAATTAGATCTATGTTATGGTCACCCTTAAAGGGTGATTGTTAAGATGGGAGCAGGCAATCCATGTTAGCTTTGGTGTCTACAATGTTGTAGCTGTTTCAGTGCCAACCATGTCTCCATTAGTGCCACAATCAAGGAAGGAAGAAAAGCTAATGTTAATGGTGGTGTTGGAAGATGTCTAGTCTAAATGATGGTGTCTCCCTCAGAATCTTGTAGAGCACCATACTTTTTATTTTTCAGTCATGGTATCTGAAGATGATCCTCTTGATTTTGCTCTGGATAAGGAAATCTACTTCTTATTATTTAGAAAGTTGCTGTAGGGACTGTTCTTTCTCATTTCCATGCAAAACTGCCTTTTTGAGAGGGTAGCCACATGACTGACCTGAATCTGAACACAGCAAGGCTTCAGGCCTTATTTCTGAATCCATGTTACAACCAAGTCTGTGGTCTTTTTGTTCCCATTGTAATGATAACAAAGACTGCACTTCTTTTTTCTGTGATGATGGATCTCTGTGATCTTACAATTATTTCTCGAGTGCCTTTTCCGTTTTTTTCCACAGTATCGACTAACGTAAAGGTAAAGTAAACATTTCACATGCTTCTTACCACGTCTGTCCAGTTTCCACTTTTGGATGGACATACTGTCAGAGGTACAGTTGTGAAGCCTGGTCAAACTAAGTTTAGATGACTACCCTGCCTGTGCTCCAGAAGTTTAGCCTCAAGTCAGCTTTATCATAGCTTGCATGCTCTTTCTCTCTTCATATCTTGGGCTAGGATCAAGGACTAATTTTAAAGTTAATTTGTCTCCCATTTAGAAGTGTCTTAATGGAAAATATGAACATTATGACTTTCTTGAGTTGTGTCTTATGCCAGAATGTATGATCTAGAACCTGGGTGCATCTGCAGACATTAACTTTGTCTTGGAAGGATGGTCCCAAATATTGAATGTCTCAGTTCATGTGAGGTTGGTTTATAAGAAAGATCACGTCCAGCTTTTATGAGATTCACTTTATAGGGAAGATCATAATCTTGGTTGCTGTCATTTCTTCCAAAAGTATATTGGAGCTTTATGCATAATAGGTAGAGGAACCATTTTGGTGTACCATAATTCAAGGTGCCCCTATGCACCAACCTGATATCTCTAAGGGTATCTGTGAAGCCACACTAAACCAGTTCACACACCTGCTAATGTGCTGTGGGGACATTCTTGCATCTGTTCACTGTTTTATATACTTTATTTTGATGTAGTGGGGAGCATGATAGATCTGTAGTAAGATCTCTGCCTCACAGCTTCAGAGTCCAGATTTCCATTTTGACTTCCATTTCATGGCTGTTTATAGTTTGCATGTTATCTCTGTACTTTCCTTACAATATTCAAACATAATTGGGACGAATGGTTGGGTAACAGCAAATTCACCCATGGTTTTGCGTCCTTAACCCTAATGGATAGGGGCACCATATAAATGTTCTGCTCATCTTTGTATTATTTATACTTAAAATATACGGGCTACTTGCCTGGTAAGTACCTTTGAACCTATAAGGTTAGTATCACCCCTTCCAGCCACCTTGTCTGTCAGTATACTACAGGAATTTGTACTAGACCTACTTCTAGTTTATATGGTTATCAACTCCCTTGCTTTTTGCCACCCTGAGATATGACATATAAAATCAGATCTTTGCTTCAGACAGAATCTGCATGAAGGAAATTCAGCTTTGAAATATCAGTACTTAAGATAAAAGCTGACCATCTGCTTTGCCAGGGATGGTTTGCACCTCTCTCCTCTAGGCTTTCAAATATTAGCTAAAACATTGTCTTCCCCCGTAGTACCTTTTTTAGGCAATGCCAAACTGAAAGTACTTCCGGCATAGCAAATCAAAACCAAGAAAATCTAAAGGTATTACTGCTCAATGCTAGAAGCCTAAACAAAAAACTCCACTCCCTGGAAGCTCTCTTTACCCTAGAGAATGCTGATGTCTGTGCGGTCACTGAGACAATAGTTTAAAGCTGCAGAGAGGACAACGGCAGTGCACGGTTATAATGCCTTCCACACATTTAGACCAGGCTACTTCAAAGGCAGGGACTAAAGGTGGAGGTGTGTCTGTTTACATCAATAGTAAATAAACTTCAAGGCTGATCAAACAGGACAATGCACTTGAGCTGCTCTATGTTCAAATCAGCATAGGTAAAATCCAATACCATTTCCTTGCAAGTTATAGGTCCCCCCTCTATGACCCAGGAAACCCATACCATGTATTTAAACTTATTAGAAACACTAGCCATCTAACCCAATACCATATTCATGGGTGACTTTAATTACCCCACTATTAACTGGGAATCCTATACAACATCAAACGTACATGCACAGAGATTCCTGGATTTTGTAAACACAAACTCCCTGGACCAGATAGTCAATACAGCAGCCAGGGGTGCAACCATACTGGATCTGGTCCTCACTAATATGGGAGAGTGCTACACACCCTATACTATAATGCCTTCCCTGGTAAGGTCAGACTACAAAATGGTCTCCTTTGAAGTAAAAATAAAACCTGGACCCCCCAGCTCAACCAGGAATATTCAGAAAATATTCAAAGGCTAGCCTCCTGCTGTTAAGTGAGAACCTGGCAAAATTTCAAGCCCCCTATAAACCCTGAGAGCACTTCTGCCTGTGCAGAACTGTTCTCAGAAATCCTGTACAAGCATGTTAATAGCTGTATAGAGGCAGCTGTACCCACCTGGAAGAAGTACAGAACTAACTCAAAAAACAAGCCACCCTGGTGGAATCACAAAATCAGTCGGATTTATAATAGGAGGAAGAAAAACATCCAAGAATTAGGAGGTGCAGCACTCAGAAGGATAAAAATACTCTCATCAAACTAAACAAACAACTCAGAGGACAAATAAAGTCTAACAAAGCCATATTTGAGGTAGGTTTGGCCTCCCAGGTCAAGGACAACCACAAAGCATTCTTTAGCTATGTCTGCTACCTCAAAGGCAATACACACTTGCGTGCAGAACTCATTGTAAATGGAGCCACCTATACTGAGCCAGAAGAATTAGCAAACCTCCTGGCTGATAAATTCAGCTGCAACTTTACTCTTCTCTCCCCCTCAACCTTCCCTCAGGAAATATTATCAACTGTAACTCCCCTACTATTCCTAGGGAAGAGGTCCTTAATGCTCTCTCTAAGAACAAGAACACTGCATCAATGGGCCCAGGCAGTATCTCAAGATACCTTCTAAATAGCATGAAACATGACCTAAATTGGCCTCTGGACTTGCTATATAACTGTAGCCTCCAAAGAGGGTTCATGCTCATGAATGGAGGGAGGCAACAGTCATCCTTCTGCAGAAAGGTGGTTCATCTACAGACCCTGGAAACTACAGACCCCTTAGTCGTACTAGTCTTATATGTAAAGCCATGGAAAGAATTATCATGAAGATGATCAATAGAGATATAGTAAACCTCCAGTCACTGGACCCGACCTAGTTTGGTTTAGTCAAGGACAGATCATGCCTACTCAGCCTGGTGGACTTCTTTGAGAAGGTCACCAAAGCAATAGATGAGGGCATACTCATTCACACTGCCTACCTTGACCAGGCCAAGGCATTTGAGACAGTACCCCACTCGAGCATTATTGACAAACTCAAGAGGTTAGGTACAAACCCGTATTACCCAGTGGATAGCCAACTGGCTCACAGACAGGATCCAGAAAGTTAGAATTGGGGAGTCCACTTTTAAGAGGCCAGTCACATATGGAGTCCCTCAGGAATAAGTCCTTGGACTGCTCCTTTTTGGCATTTACTTCTCAGAAGTCAAGGCCAATGTCAGTGGTCTCTGGCTGACTAAATTTGCAGATGATTGCAAATTAGGAGCTGTCATTAAATCTCTCACTGACACATATGTTCTCCAGGAGGGGCTGACAAAGATAAATAGCTGGTGTCAGAGCCATGGACTAAAACTAAATGACAAGAAATGCATAGTAGTATCCTTTGGGAAGTCATACATCCCTGCTAACTATCATATTGACAACACACCCCTTAGAGTTGACCCAGTAGTCAGGGACTTAATGATGCACATAGATAGTAGCCTTTGATCATCATGTGTCTACAGTGGTGAGAAAATCATTCTGTGTTGTGCAACTTATAAACAAAGGTATGGCATCCAAGTCCAAGGAAGTCATTGTTCCACTGTATTCGGCATTCATCAGACCTATCATTGAGTACAATGCACCCTTTGGTATGTACCTAACCAGGCATATCCAACAACTGGAATGTCCATAGAGATTCCTCATTAAAAGAATACAGGGCGTAAGTAATATGTCCTTTACAGACCACCTCAAGGCCCTATCCCTGTATTCTGTCTCCTACAGGCTTTTGAGGGGAGATCTATGCCTGGCATACAGAGCATTGTCAGACCCCACTCTGATGGGCATCCTGCATATTCACAAAACAAAAAGTAGCAGAATTACCTGTTCTAAAGACTTAACCTTGCCTGTGATATAAATAGGACCTGCTAGAAAGATAGGTATGCATCCCAGAGACCACCCCAACAATGGAACAGGCTCCCAATCCATGTGAAGCAGAGTTCCTCCCTAACACAATTCAAGTACAACTTGGACAATTGGATGGGAAACAGTAAATTCATCTCTGGTTTGGCATCTATGTCTCTAATGCGAACAGGTAACCTATAAATGGCTCATCTCCCAGGCCCATGCTTACACTTATCAAGGGTGTCAGAGATTTGGAATGCATGGCTAGGCTTAAAAAGGCCCTTGTGGTCATTAGCCTAGTAAACACCCATGAAACTATGAACCTATAAGCTGGCCTCAAACTATATCTTTGGTTTGTATTCAAGACTGCAGCTTGTAATACTGTACACATTATGTGGTGCGGCTTAGAAAGCCTCACAATTTTGGGTTACCAGATGCTCAGTTGGAGCAGACGTGCTGCAATATTTTGCATGTACAAGATCGTTTTTGTGAATATGTCTGTTGTTTTAATGTTTGCTTTCTTCCTTGTAGCACATGTAATTGTTTTAATGGTAGATGTTATGTTCATTCTTTTTCCATCAGCAAAAGATATTATGGTTCCCCATGACAAATATGAGAGTATGTTTGAGAGTGCAATTGAGTGAGGAAGCTGTCATGAGCACATGAGTGCATGGGGCAGAACTGCCAACAGTGCAGTTGTACCAGCCTATAGTTGTGACAAAATCACAGGGGTAGTGGTGTCAGGACTGCAGTTGTTGTAATGGGTTGTGCTCTAGGGACCTAAACCTTGTCACTACAATAAACAGGACACGCTGGAGGGATAGATTCCTGTCCCAGAGACTTCCTATAGTCTGGAACAAGCTACCTATCTATGTCAAGCAAAGTTCTTCATTAGCACTCTTCAAGAAAAATCTTGATGAGTGGATGGGAAATAGGATTTTTGAAGCTTACTTATTGCTGCTTCCTAATTCTGTTATCTGTGTCTGACTTAACTAGAAGAGGTGCTTTAGACTACATTCTCTGTAGGAGCATAACCATATGTACTGAAATGTTTTTAACTGTATCAGAGTCTGCTTTACTTCCACTTCTTTAAGCTTGGTAGATATTTGTAACTCTTTCTGTTTTAACAGAAAATCCCATCATAATGGCTGGGAGTCAGAAAGAATCACTTACGCTCTTATCAGCTTATTTACATGTCTCTGAATCAGGTGTTATCACTGGCAATACTAAACAGCACCTTTTGGCAGTAATTACCGTTGGTGGCCCATGCATCGTGTTGACATAGACATCTCCCCATTCACTCATCTACACACATGCAGACATTCATATAAACACACACACTGTGCTCATGACAGCCCCCTCACTCAATTGCACTCTCAGACATACTCTGCTATTCACCCCTACACCACACACACGCATGCACAGACATCTGTACTACCATTCCACCAACTAACCCCCACACTGTGACCATCCAGTAAGATATTTAGGCAGACAAACACCCCCATACACACAGTCATCAGACACCATTCATAATCCTAAACACATGCGCACACACACACACACACACACACACACACACACACACACACACACACACACATACTCTGTTTCTGTCTCTCTCCCATGGATATTCTCACACTCTCACATCACCCACCACTGCTTCTTCACTGAACTTCTTGACACCTGAAACCCAGTCTTTTCCATTGGAAGTAATAGGGGGGACAGAATACTTTGGCAATGCTGCATAAATCCCTTCCCACAGTCATTTCCAGGGGAGAGCACATGGCTAATTAACATTAGCTGCTCCCTCACAATGCTTCATTAACATGTAGCACTGCTGTGGCGCTGGCCTAAGATGGTGATTCTACCAACCATATAAAATCACTGGGGGTTTGCCTGTCTGTGAATCAGAATGGGCATCCATGAGTGGTTTGCCCCTCATGTTAAGGCTTATCGCTTGTGATAGTCCTATATGAATCCCAGTTAATGTCTTTTAAAAATAACCTGTAAGCACACTTCTTTAAAGTCATTGATTGTCACTACTTCAACATGCCTCCTTAGCTCCATGTCAATTTAGGCCTTGCTTTCTAAAATTCTTAATTCTGTACATTTTTTGCCAACTTAAGAATATGGGCATCTTTTTGTATATAGTTTCTCATGGCTGCATACAAAATTCATAGTGACAAATTGGCCATAGGAGTTGTATTTCCACATCTTTGGTGTAACACTATTACTTTTTTTAGGGTACAAGTCATCCTATATTCACTTCAGTTTTTTAGGCTAATAATTGTACCTATGCCACTGTTTTGTTTAATTCTCTTTTGTCTTAATTTGTATAAATGTTGTTTATTTTTTGTTCTTCTAGTATGCGTTTGGGCCAGGTTGTGGCTGAAAAAGATCAGTTGACTAACCCATCCACCTGGTTATCAAATGCAACTTGCACTTCATATTTAATAATTGGGTAAATTCATTGGTTTTGAGAGTACTTTTCTACTACAGCCTGGGTCAGATGCACCAAAGAGATAGTTCAAAGAAAATACATATTTTATGTACGAAGTACAAATAAGCAAGGAATGTAGCAGCAGCTTGTTTCAGCTTTCAAAGAAGCATTATCAAGCTTTACAAAGAAAATAGCACAGCCTTTTTAAATAACTTTAGAGGTCTATTTTTATCACTGAAGCTAATTTGCATGATTATTTCATTCTCTATATCAATCATACAGCTTTATCTTTCAAAATAAATCTAATACTTATATTTCATGCAGGCGTATTGGAAAATATGTTATCGTACAGACATGTAATGTATATTTCACTGTATAAAAAGCCCATGAAACATACAAATAAATATATGGAGTGTTGTAACAAGTTATGATATAAACCATTGCACATATAACTACATTCCTAAATACTTATTTAAAATATTCATTCTGTTGGCAGGAACACAAAGCTTTCATAATGTAGACATTACCTAATTACATGTGTGATTTTATTCGACCTAGAAAAGACATTGATAATATAAAACAAGACTTACTAGTAGTGCAGTTTATATCTTGCATCCATTTGCTCATGATTTAAGAACTACTTCACCAAGAGGACGTTTGTAGTTTCATCCAGCATAAAGAACTCTGGTTGTTTTACCCTTCCAAAGGTGTCCCACAAAGATCAATCCTTGGTCTACTCCTCTTTTCTCTGTTCATTAACAACCTTCCATCTGATCTTCCTCACTCAAATCTACCACTTTATGCCAATTAGATAATTCTGACAACTTCAAAGAAATAAATGTACTCTTTACAGAAATCACTTCAAAGTGACTTGGAATCATACCTCTCACCTGTTCAGATTTTGCTGAATGTCCAGATTTTTGCCTCATGTTTTTAGTCTGTTTCTCATAAGATTGTTATTTTCTGGTAAATCACTGGCAAATCATTGAGGACTGAAGTCAGAAAATAATGGAACACATTTGAGTTTCAGAAGTCATAGCCTTCAGAAAATTCATGCTAATGCAAAACCTGTTATTCTATCAACTTTCTAGGTTTGTAAGAATAATATTTAAAAAGTGACCCTATTTGTGGGCCTTTTCCCCCTATTATTTGTGCCTTTGTCCAGATTTCTTGTTCTAAGATGTTGAGAGGTATGCTTGGAATTACTTTGCAATTGGCTTATTGATAAACAGCTAGAATGAATACCACAAAATCCAAAATCATGCTACTTAGTGCTGCCAAGAAACTACTTTAGGCCACCCCACTACTCATTAAAACCACTCAAAGCTCCCATCTTCCTATTGTTACACAACAAAGATATTTAGGCATCATTTTGTGCAAAGACCCTTCTTTCATGCTTATACTGAACAGCAATCATGTAAATTGTTAAATCAATTAAAACAACTTTTGCATTTTCTAATCATCACACCGAGGACATCAGATGTGCCATTGCACTAAAAGTCCTTACAACAGAAAAAAAGTAAGGTTCATACATCAAAGGAGTGAATGTCACTGTATATCCATTATACATCCAACTGTCTGCTCAGAAAGCTCAGTTTTTTCGAAATTTGCTTACCTTTAAGTTTCTAAAGGAATCATACTACTACACTCTTCAAGTTAACTATGAATACACTCACCCACTTTCTTTTGAGCTATTATGCCTTATAAATTATTAGACCCCTTTTCAGTTTATAGTAATCAAAAATGATTTTTTCTAAAATTACTTTGGCTATGAGAATCTTCCTTCCCAATACTTTAAGAACTATTGACAACTATTGGGAACAACTTAACCCCCAGCTGCAAAAACTCCCAGAATGTTCTTGGCATATTGACAAATAATCACCATAATTTCCCAAAACCAATTGCATTTCAGGCTCCCACATTCATTTGCCTCCTTACAGGTCTTTCCTGCAGCACAAATTGTTACTTATATGTACTTTATTGAGTGTAGTATTACCATATCTTAAATCTATAGAGATTAGTGTTTTTCCTACACCTGTGCTATTTTATGTAATGTCATTGCCTTTGGCAAACATCAAGGCTGAAAAGGGTCTTTGGATCCATTCATTCACCAGGTTAACAAACTCAGTTAAGTAAATATTTTATATTTCATGTTACATAAAGTGACAAAATTGCAGAACTCTGAACTTTGGTCATATAAACCAAATTATAATTTTAAACTCTGCATTCATTTTAAAATTGTGCATTCTGTCTTGAAAAAACAGAAATATTGCTAAGAAAAAAGATATGCGCTGCAAATAATGTGCCAAAATGCAGAAACACAATGTATATGACACACATAATACTGGGGGATTGGGAGGAGAAGTGGAGGAAAAAAGTGCCTAATGTAGAAATGTTGCTTCAGTTCAAGTTTCCTTTCAAGCTTGGGCTAACCTGGAAAATCCAGGCATGTCAAGCAGTTAGTGTAAATCTTTAAGGCTATGAGATGTCAGTGACTTATTTCCTGTTTCTTAGGCATTGATTTCCTCAACCTCTGTTTCCCTAATGTTTCCCTACTGTTTTAACCTGAGCAAGTCACTTAACTAGAAAATACCCTAGAGCAAATGGGAAACTGGACTAAGAACCGCATTTTCTTCTAAACCTCATTCCTAGCAATGACCTATGAATCTTTGTGCCATGTTAACCTCCAAAGAGTGTTGTTAAAAATAAATCTACTTGCATAAATTGTGACACAAATGTTCCTTTATATGGGAAGTGTGTGACAACTGTAAGCCTGTAATGCAGTATTATTAAGAGCTGGTTTCCTGAATAACTTCATGACCAAGAAACAATGAGATGACACCTTAATAAACTCATTTAAAAACATCAGTTCTTTCAAATTGCTGTTAAGGCAGAATTCTAAGTCAACTGTGGAATCATTCATTGTATCTACACCATTTTCCAAATCAAAATTGTATAATCTAGGTAGCAACTCCAAAAGTCAGGGTAGGACTGAAAAGTTCTGTATTCCATTATGTGTAAAGTCTCCTTTCCAGAAAACCATTACCTAGTTGGTATAATTGGAGGCTGCATTTGCCCTCACAGAGGTCCCCCTTATTTATATACTTAATTGTGGGCTACAAATATGTTATGTAATACCTGTTTAAGTACGTCTGTCAAAAACAGTATTGTATACAGTGTTGTATAGCTTAAATTCTATATCCCCTTACCCATAACTATCAGTTGTTATGGCTACAGCTTATCCATAAAGCTCTGCTAAGCATAATTCCATTTTTGCATCCATGTTTTGACATCGTAAACTGCTTCTTGAACTGAATGTAGCATATTGCTTCTGTAAATTATGCGTAAATGTATGGGGAGATATTTTATATATATATATATATATATATATATATATATATATATATATATATATATATATATATATATGCAATATATTGTTTTTTAAGACATCCTTGTATCAGTAAATGTGTTCATTTCTTATATGATCCTATTCTTCCAGGCTGTGCCTACAAATGGTCCATTAAGCTTATTATACTACCACAGTAAACAAATCTAAATCAATAAATAAAAGTAAATAAATACCCATTTCTTGAGAAAGGGAAGTGTAAAGAGCTTTAACATCCAAACTAATAGCCATGGCTTGTCTGTTTGGACACATTTAAAGATTTTCAAAACTGCAGAAGGAGTGAGGTATTGAGCAATATATGCAGTGTTGGCATGAATGATAATTGTTAAAAGTTAAACAAATATGCACACTGCATGAAAAAAATTACAGTGGTTTGTTTTCTATTAATGTATGTGAACTTCTGTCATCGTATAAAATATAATTTAATAAAGATGTTAAAAAAAATCAGTTCTATCTTTAAGGTTGAACTCCTTACTCCCATTCATATATACCTTTTGCAATGTTTAATATAATTTGGTATCATTGCATTCAACTCATTTCTGAATTCTCATCTTGGTTGTGCCTTAAAATGGTCATTTGACCAGTGTGCTTACCCGATTAACAAATTGCAAATAAACAAATGTTGGCCTTCACTACAGGAGTCAGGGGACACAAAGTAATCCGAAAGTCTGCAGTTAGGCTAGTAGAGGGACTGTAACTGAAATAGTCTAATTGTTGGGTGTGAAAGGAATGTATGGATCTTGGAGAATGTATACATACAGGGTAAGGTTGGTTTGTCCCCATGAAGTAAATGTTAAGGCCAATCTGCTGTACTGTCCTTACCAACTAGAAATGTTGTTTCTGATGTTGATACATATCATCCTTAAAGCACATACATAAAAAGAAGCATCTTTCCCATGTTTGTTAATATTTGCAAGTAATCATTTATTTATTTATTAGGACTGAATGTCTCTTTGTAAGCACCATAATACTTACCTGTCTGATTTAGATAAATTAAACTAGGTTACATTGTGCAACATTTGCTTGTGATCTTCCACCTCCTTCAAGCACTGTCCTCACTGCTGTTAAATAATTTGGAACAAATCAAATCTGTCTGATGTCATAGTGGTGTCCAAGATCAGCTGCTCAGTGGTATTGTACATGGCTGTCAAGTTGACATTATAATAAGCCTTCCTAATGTCTATATTTATTTTATTTATTTTATTTTTTTTACATTTGTTAACCGGAGGTGTCTGACTGAGCCGAAAAGGCCCTTTTTCAGCAGAGGCCCGGGGAGAAAAGCTCCACAAAGAAAAACTACAGATACATTTACTTATTTAGACATGATCAGTATACACACAAATTACAATAAACATGTTTTTAAAGTGGTATGTGGCACATCAACAGTTACAGTGGAAAGAACAAACAAAAAAATATTAATTTAAAAATAAAGGTAATTAATAGATTTGTGGTGTACAGCTGAAATTTGGAACACAGGTAGAATACATACATAGTACACAGGTACAGTACATACATTGTAGATTAGCCAGTGTTTGTGAGTAAGATTGAAAACTATTATCAAATACTCTAGATTTAGTATGTATACCTTATCCGCTTTCACTAGCCTGTGGCGCAATAATGGCACTGCCAACTTTGCTTGAGATGTTGCCTGATGAGGTCTTTAAAGGAGGCTTTGGATGATGTGTTTTGAATGCTAGTGGGGACAGAGTTCCATTTTTTAGCCACTGAACTACTATATAGCGCATCTCCAAAGCTATTGTAGCTGTTGGTGACTTCTAGTAGTAGTTTGCTTGATGATCTAAGAGGCCTTTTGGCTGAGTGATGTTGTACTAGGTTTTTGAGGGCAGGCCACTTATTGGGGAGGTAATAGATAGAGTGACAGAGGCAGAGCTGATTGTAGGTTAGGAGTTTGGGCAGTTCAAGCCAGTGGAGCTGTCTCAAAGCAGTACAGTGTTGAGTTCTATATGAGCAATTTGCAGCAAAGCAGGCAATTCTGTTATAGCAGGCTTCCATTTTGCTTAGTTCAGATGTTCATCGTGTTACCCTGCTGCAGTCATCACACTTGGGTTATCCTGCCGTCAGGCGGTCCCGCAGTCGGCCTGAATTCCAAAGTCTTGGTCTGGCGTCAGTTGCCGTTGCTTTTTCCCTGACGTCAGTGCGTCAGGGGTATATAAGAGGCATCCGACGCCATTTTCTTCAGTCTTTCTTGCCTCGCGGTGCCCGAAGCAGAAGCAGTTCGCAAGAGATTTTCAATTCGAATTTCAGTCCGAAGTCTTCAATAAAGCTAAGTACCCCGTTGGGGAACCTTTTCTTGCCTCAGTCCGATGTCAGAAAAAGTTAACAATTGCATTTCTTGTGGGAAGCAAATACCTCATAAGGACTTCCATTCCTATTGTATTCCTTGCCTAGGCCCAGACCACGACGTCACAGGTTGTCGGTTTTGTGCTAGGTTTAATAAACAAACTATCAAACGCCATTTTGACTTCACACAACGTTACTTTGGTGGGAAATTTAATTATATCATGCTGTCGGAGCAGCTGACGACCGGCATGCATAAAAAATGCAAGGATAAGGACAGGCAGCCAAGGAACAAGCCAGACTCCGAGGCCTCTGCTGGGCCTGTCGCCGGTTCTCCGGTTTTCAGTGAGGCACCTACACAGCCCCTGACTACCGCAGAACTGGAACCCCAGACAGCTGCGGATTCTCAAGCGAAGTCTACTAGGCCGACGCAGCCATCTTCATTAGGCCCTTCCGACACCAGAGCAGAAGTAGACCCCGGTGCAGTGGAAGCACCTTCGGTTGCAGAAGGTGTCTTCAGACCGACTACAATCACCATTAAATCTTATTCTAAGCTTAAGACTCCTTTAAAACCAAAGAAGACTGTACATCAGTCTACAGTTCAAGGCCCCATGCCTAAGAAACAGATGCTTAAGATGGCTGAAGATTTGATTACCCTAATCAGGGGTTCCCATCCCCCTCCTGATAAAAGACCAAGACAAGAGGAGGATTATGCTTCCTCTGACCAGGTTTCAATTTCCTCAGATTCTTCTGAGGAACAGGATTACACTTTTCCACCTTATGAAGACTCTGATGCTGAAGACTCTATTCCCTCAGCATCTCCCCCTGAAGACTACTCCTTCAGGGAAACTTTGCATACCATGAGGGAACATTTCCACTGGGAAGGCCAGGACTACTCTGATTCTAAGAAAAGGCTCCGAGAGTTCCTTTTACTATCCCAGCACAGACCTCTTGCTATCCCTCCAGTTTTAGATATTGTGGATGATGTTTACTTGGAGTCTAGTCTAAATCCAGACTCTCTACCTCCTGCTCCAGCCAAACCAGACAGATACTACAGAGTACCTGACTCACACAAATTCCTTTATAAAAGCCCTGTGGCTGACCCAG
The DNA here is from genome assembly GCF_019279795.1 of Protopterus annectens. Taxonomy (NCBI): domain Eukaryota; kingdom Metazoa; phylum Chordata; order Ceratodontiformes; family Protopteridae; genus Protopterus; species Protopterus annectens. The sequence continues at coordinate 728,622,276 of NC_056735.1, forward strand.
AAACAATTTCCCAGGGTCATAAGTGAGCTAAAGCTTCTATGGCTAAAAATCCTGTGCCCTCTGAAAGGGATTCCAGAGCCCTAGATAGTTGGGGAAAGAAAATATACACCTCAGCAGCTCTGGCTATGAGAGCATTAAATTGTCAGTTTCACATGCTGAAATATCAGCAATTCCTAATGTCTCAATTAAAACAAAAATGAGCACACATACTGAACAGTCTGAATTCAAGGAAATGCAGGATTTGTTGCATGCAGCTGAACAGGTGGGCAAACATACTTTACAATGCGGATTTGATTCATTGGAAGCTTCCTGTAGAGCAGCTGTTACTGGTTCTGTCATACGTAGACATGCTTGGTTAAAAGAACAAACTCTTCCTGATCATGTTAAAGCAAAATTATTGGATGCACTTTTACAGCAGGATGTATTATTTGGTGTCAAAGCAGAAGGGGTTTTAAAGAAAATGGAGGATAAGGCAAAGTCTATGCAGACGGTCAAGGATTTTTTGCAGGTACAACCCCCTCGTTTCAGCAGAAATTGGCCAACAAAAAACTGGTCCTTTCCAGCTTCTGACAGATCACAGAGGGGCAAATACAGATGCCCAAATGGCAGAGGTCAGTCACGAGGCCCTTACAAACCTCGCCAATGGGGTACTGCTACCCAGAAAGGAGGAGAAGACAGGCCCCAAGCTAGCAGAAGACAAACACAATGACTCAGTCCTCAAACTACCAAGCAAATCTCTCCTGGCAGCTCCCTTGGGAGGAAAATTAGCATTTTTTGCAGACAACTGGCACATCATCACAAAAGACAGATGAGTCCTAAACATTGTCTCTCAAGGATACAGATTCCACTTTCATACCTTACCAAGGATAAGAGGAATGCCAAACCTCCCACCAAATCAATGGGCAGAGGCACAACAACAAATTACAGCTCTCATGGACATGAGAGCCATTCAACAGGTACCTACACAGGAGCAAGGACAAGAATTTTACTCAAGACTCTTTCTAGTCACAATAAAGGACAAAGCATGGAGACCCATTCTGGATCTTTCAATTCTGAACACCTATCTGCAAGTACCAAAATTCAAGATGCTAACACTACAGCAGCTTCTTCTCATGCTGGGCAAGAATGCTTGGCTAGTAACGTTGGACCTCAAGGAGGCATACCTGCATGTCCCTATCAGACAAAATTGCAGAAGATACCGCCACTTCATTGCAGGTTCAACGCATTATCAATTCTCTGCACTGCTGTTTGGCTTATCTACTGCGCCCAGGGTCTTCACAAAATGCTTGGCACCTGTAATTCCATTCTGCAGACAAAGAGGAATTCAAATATACCCATACCTGGACAACTGCTTTATTCAAGCAGAAAACAAGGACATTCTTTTAAAGCATCTGGCATTTGTCAAACACCTTCTAAGTTGCCTAGGGTACACAGTAAATGAAAAGAAATCAAAACTAGTGCCCTCACAAAACATAATATTCCTGGGTGCCAGCTTGAATACATCGGCCCAGATGGCTTATCTCACGCCAGGCAAGCAACAACAGCTGACTCAATATTTCAAAATAATGGCAACAAAGACCCAACTCCCTGCAAGAAAAATTCTGCAGGCCTTGGGATTCATGGCATCTTGCATACTACTAATACCATTTGCAAAACTGCATATGAGGAAATTACAATGGTACCTGAAAAGCGTATGGACTCAGCACAGCCACAGCTTGGAAACAATGATACCACTCATTCCCTGCCTTCAACAGGAGTTTCTATGGTGGGCACAGGCATGTCACCTCAACAAGGGTCAGCCTTTCACTTTACCCACAGCCAGGCAAACTATGACAACAGATGCATCGGACTATGCCTGGGGAGCACACATGGCAGGACAGTGCATTCAGGGCAAATGGACTACAGATCAGAGGCATCTGCATATCAATCAAAAAGAAATGCTAGCAATACAGAAAGCCCTAACAGCTTTCAAGGACCTCTTACACCCAGGACAACTAATAATAAAGATGGACAATACCACAGTAATGTGGTACATAAACAAGCAAGGGGGCACACATTCCTACCCTCTATGCAGGCAAGCAATGACCTTGTGGAACACTGCACTGTCTTACCAGGTTCAATTACAAGCACAATTCCTGCCAGGAAAGAAAAACACATTGGCAGACGACCTAAGCAGAAACATCATGGATCCACATGAGTGGAAACTAGATCCACAAGTATTTGCAATGATAGCTCAAAAATGGGGACACCCAGACATACATCTGTTTGCAAGCCCCCAAAACTACCAACTTCAAAAATTTTGCACAAGGACATTCCATCCACAAGATTGGAGAGTGGACGCCCTCTCATTCAGTTGGAAACCATTAACAGTGTATGCCTTTCCTCCACTGCCTCTTCTAGCAAAGGTATTGTTGAAAGTTAGATTAGATCATTGCACCAGACTGGCCATGCCAGCATTGGTATCCAGTTCTAAGGAACATGGCCCACGGCCCACCATGGATTTTACCACAGATTCCTCACCTGCTCACCCAGCGAGACAATCAGATTCTATACAGCCAGCTGAAGACTTTAAACCTGGCTGCATGGCAAATTACCTAAACAACCAGCCAACACCTCTATCCAAAGCTGTTATGGATGCCATTCTGGAGGCCAGGAGGCCCAGCACCAGGAAAACCTGTTCAGACAAATGGAAAATATTTTGCACCTGGAACCAGGCTAAAGGCCAAAATCCACTGGATCCAAACATTCCTCAGATTCTACAATATTTAACTGAGATGTTGCACAAAGGACTTTCCTTTTCCTCTATTAAGATCCACGCCTCAGCAATTTCAGCTCATTACGACACGGATCCTCCTTTATTCTCACATCCACTCCTAAGACAGTACCTCAAAGGGGCTAAGAACATAAGACCGCCAAGGAGAGCACCAACACCTACTTGGGATCTCAACTTTGTTCTGGAAAAGCTTACACTGCCACCCTTTGAACTAGCTTTTTCAGCTGATTTAAAATTTCTTTCATGGAAAACTGCCCTGCTACTAGCAATAACCTCAGCTAGAAGAGTCTCAGAGCTATAGGCACTAATGGCAGTGGAGCCTTTCCTCATTTTTCATCAAGACAGAGTCTCTCTACGAACTAACCCTTCCTTTATGCCAAAGGTGGTATCTAGTGTGGCCCATAACCAAACCATTCATTTGCCCACCTTTTTCCCAAATCCCCAGAACAAAGGAGAAAGACTCCTGCACTCTTTGGACATTCACAGGCAATTACATTACTACTTGGATAAAACTAAGGCTTTCAGAAAAACTGACCAGCTCTTTGTAGCCTATGCTACAGGATCACAAGGAAAAGCTATCTCAAAACAGACCATTTCTAAATGGATAGGGCATTGCATACGTTTCTGCTACACGGATCATAGGAAACCGATACCTGATAACATTAGGTCCCACTCCACCAGGGCTACAGCTACCTCAGCAGCCTTTCTCAGGGGAGTGCCAACCAAGGATATTCTGGAAGCTGCAACTTGGAGTACCATGCACACCTTCACCAAACACTATCACTTATCTCTATATTCTAAGACTAGAGCTGGTTTTGCCACTGCAGTTTTGCAGGGCCTACTAGCTTCTTCTAACCCTGTTTAACTCCACCTCCCATCCTTAGCTTTGGGATTCAACCCAAGTGTGATGACTGCAGCAGGGTAACACAATGAACATAGTACAGTTTTGTACCTACCATAAATGTAGATGTTCGAGTGTTCACCCTGCTGCAGTCCAGGTTACCCTCCCTCCATCCCCTCTGTACTAGCTGAACTTATCTATACCACTCTATCCTATACAACCTCTGTGGTGTATTTGCTTGTGCCTAAAGGTATTGTTTTATTTTTATCTAGCTATATATATATATATATATATATATATATATATATATATATATATATATATATTGCCTACCTGTTGGGGGCACCTGACATCTGGGGCAAGAAAAACTGAAGAAAATGGCGTTGGATGCCTCTTCTATACCCCTGACACACTGACGTCAGGGAAGAAGCGACGGCAACCGACGCCGGACCAAGACTTTGGAATTCAGGTCGACTGCGGGACCTCCTGATGGCAGGATAACCCAAGTGTGATGACTGCAGCAGGGTGAACACTTGAACATCTACATTTATGGTAGGTACAAAACTGTACTTTTTGTTGAGATTAGTCATTATGGGAGATGCATAGAGTAGGGTGGATAGAAGTTGGGAGCGAGCAATGGCTGATCTTGTGTTGTTGGTAAGAAATGGTTTGATACGGTAGAGTGATCCCAGTTTGGCATGTACTTTTTTAATAGTTAAGTTGAGATGACTATCAAATTTTAGGTGGGAGTCTATGGTTATTCCCAATAGCTTAGCCTGTGCCACTGGAGCGATTGGAGTAGCATTTGTAGAGTAGATAGTGAACTGACTGTTATCAGTGTTTTTGTTAGAACTGGTTATAATCATAAGCTGAGTTTTCTTTGGATTGAGGATAAGTTGGGCTTTGGTAAGGTAGTTTTCAACATCAGAGAATGCTAGTTGAGTTGTTTGCAGGAGGGTGGGAATGTTTTGTGCAGCACAGATTAAGGTAGTGACATCTGCATACTGAATGATAGATGCATGCTGTGTGGAGTTATGGAGGACATTTGTGAAGACTGTGAATAGTAGTGGTCCTAAAATAGAACCCTGTGGGACTCCTATAGTTATGGGCAGCTGAGGAGAGAGAGAATTGTCCCATTTCACAACTTGGAACCTGTCAGTTAAGTAGCTTTGGAACCAGGTAAGAGTGGAATTTGATAGGTGATATTGGTTTAGTTTGTTTAGCAGGATTTGGTGTGAGACTGTGTCAAATGCTTTAGACATATCCAAAAAAAGAGTTGACACCTGTAGGCCTTTATTTTTGAGACAGTTTACTGTGTCTGTGAAGCGGAGGAGGGCTGTAGTGGTACTATGGGCAGGTCTGAAACCATGCTGAGTAGGTGACAGGATGTCGCTGTCTAGGAGATAGTTTAGCATCTGGGTATGGATGCATTTTTCTAGGATTTTGGCCAGGGTGAGAGTAAAGCAATGGGTCTGTAGTTATTAAGTTCAGAGAAGGTCCCACCTTTATGTATGGGTGTAACATAGGATATTTTCCAGAGTTTGGGCACATAGTTTTCAACAACTGATCTGTTTATGAGAGTGGAGACTGGGATAGCAATAGCATCTGCTGTGAGTTTGAAGAAAAAGCTGGGGAGTAGGTCGGCTGCTGTTGATGAGGTTTTTAGTTTGGAGAGCATGCTTTTGATTGAAGTGGTGGAAACTGTTTTGAGGTAAAGCTTGTATCAGTGTTATTTGTGTTGGGGGAAATCGTGAGGAAGGAACTGTCCTGTGATACTAAGGATAGAATTGAGTTCACAAAGTGGGAGATGAATTGTGTTTCGATGGGAACTTTAGTGTCTGGGGTGGTTGGTTTGGAGGTAGCCTTACGGGTGGATTTTAGTATCTGGTTTACATTTTTCCAAAATTTTTCGGGGTTGTGTTGGCATTTAATTTGTAATGTTGTGTAGTAGGATTTTTTTGTCCAGCCTAATGCATTTTTTGCATGGTTGCGCAGTTCTTGGTACTTAGTTAGACTTTGTGTTTCTTCTTTTTTTTTTTTTTTAATAGTAAAGCCAGGCAGTGTCTCTGGACTTGAGGATTTGTTTGGTTTATTTACTGAGCCAGGGGTTTGTAGAGATTCTAACCTTGATTTTGTGCAATGGAGCGACAGTGTCTAGGTGTTGTAGAAATGTTTTGTTGAAATATGCTACAGCTTGGTCAAGTGGGAGGGTTTTTAGGGGGGTCCAGTCACAGTTACAGAGTAAAGTGTTGAGGACCTCAGGAGAGAATTTTTTTGTGTTTCTAGTGGATATATAGTTAGTGGTTTTGCATATGCTTGTTCTACTACGTATAAAGTATATTATGTTGTGGTCACTTAAGGTGTGCGGGAGACTGCCTGTGTGAGGGTACAATGTGGGGTTGTTAGTTAGGACCCAGTCAAGGATTGATTCCCTTTTAGATTTTTTTCACATCTAGTTGGAATTTGGACTATATGCAGAGAGGTATCATCTATGAAATTAGTAGGGATGAAAACCAAACCTCTAGAGAGAACACTGAGTTCTGCAGGTGTAAAAGATCTAGAAGACAGATTAATGGCATTACCTCCACCAATTGTCTGTGTCTGGAGTGCTTGTGTTTGTGCTCTACCTGACCTTATGTACTTAAATCTTTTGTAAACAGCACATTTTTTTGCAATGGTTGCACTGTCAGAATAGTTGTACCTGATAACACCCTCAGTATCTGATGAAGAATATACACTACTATCTGGTGAAATGCTACTGCAACTGTTTTTTCCCAAAAATCGGTTTTGATCCTCTGCTCCTATGCTCTTTTATTGATCACAGTAATATTGTTCCAATTAAACACATGTCCAACAACATAATTATTTTGGTTCTTGTTTAATTGCTGTACTTTTCTTTACTTTTGTGTTGTACCAAAGGCATTTATGGTCTCCATTAGTTTCCCTAAAAAACAGAATGTCCTTTAAATTGGAAAAAAGGTCTCTTTTACCTTTTTTTAACTTAGCTGTAGACCATTTTCTTGAATATTCATTAACAACGCAAGGATGCTTGTTCTTCAACTTGGATGCATTCCAAGATAAATTTAATACTTATATTCCTATGTCTAGGCCACTTAGTAACTAGTTATTTTTGTGCATTTGTTTATCAAAGTTCAAATTTTATAGATTATTCTCTGAATCAGTGGCCATATAGCCCACTGTCCCTTCACTGGCAGAAGCCATAGTTGAATCTGAAGCAGTATCATCAGGAGCAAAACTAGAACATCTGCATTAACATCACAAAAATATAACACTGCTCCTTGTGTTCTACTGTCCTAAGCCAGTACAGAAGAAGCATTGTTTATGCATGGTTGGAAAAAAAGGAAAACACTCTAATGCCAAAAATTATTATCTTGAAAGCAAACACAACAATGAACAGCTTTTCAACAGGTATGTGTCTTCAAAACAGAATCACATATCCAGAGAAATGTATCTCATGCTTAAGTGTTAAGTACAGACTTTATTTTTATGCAAAACAAAAAAAAGACAACGCCAACTGTTTTCTCCCTACACTGAGGACATTAATGAAGCTTTACCAAGAAAGTCTGTGCAGCCTGTTTAAACAACTGAAGTTACTGTAGAGTGAACCTCGACAGCAAATTACCACAGTAGCTTCAACAGCTGTTTATATCTCTGTCACTCACCCTGACAGTTCCACTTGACAACCACTGATTAAAAAGAAATCTGTGCGTGTGACTTCTGACAGTCTACATTCAGCTTCCCCAATTTCATTGAGGACCTGCTGTAGTCTGCCTGGCTTCTAATTATAAATGGAGCCATGGAGCTACTCTGAATGTAAACACTATGATAAGGCTACCCAGTTGTGTACCTGCAGTTAGGAACCAGTCAAGAGGCAGTAGCTGAAGTCTGCATAAGTAAAAGTGAAACGAAACTGGTAACCACTGAAAATAACTACCCTGGAGTGCTTCTCTTTGTCACTAGTAGTTGTGAGGAGAATTAGTCTGTCCACCATCTAGGTAGTTCTCCTTTCCGCTGTCCAATTTTCACTGAATTCATTATGGTACAACACATAAATAAAATGTACTGCACAGCAAATGATGCCATTTATTATGGCAATATCACAGCATGTTTCTGCTTAAACCTGCTACCTTAACATCATTTCAGATGTCTAATAGGATCTTGCATCCATTGTTAGTTGGTTACTTCTCAGCAGATTCTTTATGCACTCTACATACCTGCCTAAAATCATTTCATAGCAGTTAGACTTTGTAAGCTGTCAAACGTTTGACACACACTGACTCTTCTAAATCTAAATTCAAAATGGTGTCAGAGGTGCTGAGTTTGCTGTCTTTTAAGCTGTCTTCCATTTCATTCTTTGTCTTATTTTTATTTTCATTCTTGTGTTTTGTCAAAACTGTGCATCTCGATCAACTGTCTTCATTCATGAAGCCTAATAGGTTCATAGGTAGGTACTAGGCTATTGGCCCTAGGGCCTATATAAGCCTAGCTAAACAGTACCCTGGTTTTGTCACCCAAAAAAATTATTTTCCTGTGCCCCTGTCAAGCAGAGCCACAGAAGTGATCCCCGGGGTGAATTTCCTATCTCCCATCCAATCATCAAGATTTTTCTTGGAGTGCTAATGATGAGCTTTGTTTGATATAGATAGGTAGTTTGTAAGTCTCTGGGACAGGAATCTATCTCTCCAGCATGTTCTGTTTATTGTGGTGACAAGGTTTAGGTCCCTAGAACATGTAACTTGGAGGGACTGGGATTTCTTTAAGTGGAGCATGTCCAACAGCTCAGGGTTTGACATAGCTTTGTATGTTAGGCAAAGATCGCCTCTGAGTAGGCGATATGTGACAGAGTAAAGCTGGAGTTTTTTGAGACAGTCTGCGTAGGGCATCTGTTTGAGGCTGGTAATCCTCTTTGTAAGGTATTTCTGTGGCCTTTCCAGTTCTTGTAGATGTCTTGTGAGGTACATACCAAAAGGGATGTTCTACTCTATAATGGGTCTAATGAGTGATGAGTAGAGGGGAACAATGACCTCTTTTTTCCTGGATGAGAAACCTTTTGTGATGAGGTGTGCCACATAGAAGGATTTCCTGACTACTGTGGCAATGTGATTATCAAAGGAGAGACTACTGTCCACCTGTGTCCCAAGGTCTCTTACCACACTTTCAGTGTTAAGTAGACTACCACCTATGTGGTAGTTCATGGGTACAGAGTTTTTACCAAAAGGGGTGACTATGCACTTTTTGGCACTGAGCTTGAAGCTGTGGCTTTGACACCAGGCATCTGTCTCAGTGAGGCCCTTTTGTAGGATGTCCACATCGCTAGGAGTTTTGATTATGGCTCCTAGTTTGCAGTCATCTCCGAACTTTGTTAGCCAAAGACCTTCTCTGTTAGCCTGTACTTCAGAGACGTAGATACCAAACAGGAGAGGACCTAGGACTGAACCCTGTGGTACTCCACTTGTCACTGGTCTGAAGTTGGATTTAGAGTCTGCTACTTTCACAGTGTGGGTTCTGTCAGTGAGCCAGTTGGCAACCCATCTTGTGACATAGGGATGTATACCTAGTTTAGTGAGTTTATCTATAATTCCAGAGTGGGGGATGGTGTCAAGAGCCTTGGCGAGATCTAGATAGGGTGTGTGAACCACCTTACCCTCATCTACGGCTTTCGTGACCACTTCAGAGAAGTCTATCAGGTATAGGAGACATGATCTGCCTTTTACAAACCCGAACTGGGTAGGGTCCAGAGTTTGGAGATTACCAGTGTAATTGTTTATAAATTCCATAGCCTTGCAGATCAGGCTCGTCAGGCTAATGGGGCAGTAGTTCCTGGGGTCCATGGTGGCTCCCCCTTTGTGGAGTGGGATAACCGTTGCTGTGCACCATTCAGTGGGCACAAAGCCTGAGGTGAAGCTATGATTGAACATGGTACTTAGGTGGGGTGCCAGTTCGGTCTGTAGTTCATGTAGAATGCAGCCTGGAATGTTGTCAGGTCCCATGGATGCTGTGTTCTTGGCTTTGGAGAGTTTTTTTTTACCTGTGCAGCCGTGATTACAGGGACTTTGCATTCTTCCAGTATAGAGATGGGCCCTTTAGGGGATAAGAGAGGGGTAAAGTTAGCACTGAACCTATCTGCCAGGATGTTGGCAATATCAGTTGGGTCTTTTTATTTAGTGCCATTGCACTGTATCTCAGAGCAGATCTGAGTGTTGCCATTTAGATTCTTGACATAGCTATAGAATGATTTGTGGTTGTCTTTAGAATCAGTGGTGATTTTGTTTTCATAACTAGCTTTGGAGGATTTTATGAGGGATCTCAGCTTCTTACTGAGGCTGACCATGGAGTTCCTCCAATCATGGGATTTTACTCTTTTTTTGAAAAAGTTTCTTTCTTCTGTTACAGAGTTTGTTTATGGCAGGGGACCACCTGATTGACTTCCTTTTTTTGGAGGATAGCATCTTGGTTCTGTTAGGGATTGCACGATCCATGCACTTGTGTAAGTGCTTATAAGTGCAATTGTATAGGATTCAACAGTTGTACTTCTATTGTCTGTCAGCATGGGTGTCGTGAAGTTTGCCACTTCTGTCTTAAGATGCATGAAGTTGGCTTTGGAGAAATTCTTTATGGTGGTTTCCCTAATGGGGGGTGGGGGTGAGATGTGGATGTCTAGGGTGATTTGCTTGTGGTCGGATCTGACCAACGAGGAATTGACCTCTTGTGTGGAACACCGGTTGCCCATTTTGGTGATGACCAGGTCTAGGATATTGCTGCCCATGGTAGGGGTGTGGTTATGTTGATCCAAGGGGTTGGAATTTATGAATTCCAGAAAATGTTGAGCACAAGAGTTGGTACATGAGTAGTTTTCCCAGTCAATGGTGAGATAGTTGAATTCACCCATTATTAGGGTGTTAGGCTGTACCCTAATATTTTCCACTGTATCAAGAAATGAGGAGTGGGAATCTTGGGGCATGGTGGGGGATCTGTAGCAAGCTACAATTTGGATTGCAGTCTTGCCCAGAGTTCGCTGCACTTGGATAATCTCGGATGCATTATGCTGAGCAACTAGCCTGGAGGTGTGGATATCCTTAATGAATATGGTCACGCCTCCGCCTTTAGTGCTTCATTCCAGGTTAGGTGGCCAAAAGGTGTGGTATGAATTATAGCCTGGTAATGCAGGGGTGCTCTCTGGAGCCTTGAACCAGGTCTCTGTCACAGCAACAAATGTTGATGTTCTCCATTTTAAGGAGTGCCTCGAGTGAGTGCATTTTGAAGTTTAGACTTCTAGCGTTAAGTAGCATTACCCTCAGATTTTGCTTGCTTGTACCTGTTACGGTGGTGAATTTGTCATTTGAATCTTGCCTAAAAAAGGCATTATAGGGGTGGCAAGAGCCTTAGCCAGTATCCAGAATCCCAAGGGCGACAGGTGCAGGCCATCTCTGGCAAAGCATCATGGTTTGTCGATCATGTCATCCCAGGCAGACAGATACTGGATCCCCTTAGAATGACACCAGAAGCTTAGCCAATTGTTGAAGTCAATCATTTTGTCCTTGTACTGTGGTATCATTCTGGGTGAAGGCAGGATGCTACTCAGGGCTAGGGTCATATTGCCTGGGCTACAAGATCGGACAGCTCCTCCATGTCTCTTTTCATGTAGTCCAGTGAGGTACGTCTCAGGTCATTCACACCAAAAAATGACAATGACAGAGTCATATTTGTACTTGTTGTGGAGTGACCTGAGTGCATGCATTATGTGGCGAATCCTGGCACCTGAAAGGCAGCCGACAGTAACTTTCTCCTTGTTTAGCCTGGTGAGTGGAACATCACTGTGCCTGAAAATAGAGTCACCTATGACTTGAGTGTTGGGTACATTGTTATGCCTTATGGGCTGTGGTTGAGTGACACACTGAGTTTGTGGGCTATGTGTCATTTGGGTTGTGTTGGGGGGTGGAGGTTGCTTGCGTTTCTGCTTCATGTAATTGCTGACTGATTTTGTTATTACAAAGCTTACATTTGTATCTTTATTTTGTGGCTTATACATACTGTCATTATATTTTGGTTTTCTCTCTCTCATAAATTGGCCCTGATATCTATTTAATTATCTCAGTGATGGCGAACCTATGACACGCTTGTCAAAGGTGACACACCACAATGTTTGGGTGACACACTAGCGGTCACCAACACCCGAGTTACCAAGGGAAGTGAATGAACAAAAATGCAAGAAATATGTGACCCTGCACTTATGTATTAAAACTCAGCAACAATAAAAAGTCATTAATTGATGTTAATCAAATCAAATGCAGTGTATTCCATATTTTTTCAGTTCATTTCAAAATTACTATTAAAAGTAGGGTAATTTTTTGGTGCACTATTTTAAGACTAATTATCAGTGAGTGTGTATATCGTTTTCTCTATTATAAGTCACTGATTTTTCTTTTACTTTTATAATACATAGCAGCACACATGACTGGACTGTATTTTTTTAATAAATAAATATGTAAAGAATTGTTTCTCTTTTGTTTTCTTGGGGGGAGGGGGGTGACACACCAACAGAGTCAAGATAGGTATTTTCCAAATTTTTGATTTGACACGCTGAGCTCAAAAGGTTCACCATCACTGAATCATCTGGGTCAGTTACTGTTTTTCTCCTGATTGGCAAGAAAGGCTGTTTTTTCCCTGAAAAATTGGTTGGATTTGTTCTCAATTTCCATTTTTCAATTAATGATGTTAGAGGAGCAACTTGGCATTTTCTTTCATATCAGCAATAATAGTGCATCTTTGTATATCAGTCATGCAGTTCTGTGGATTGTCACAGATTTTTCAGGGGTATGGAAAATTAGTATATGCCATCTTCTACTTTTCTGAAATATGTTAATCTGAAGGTACTTTGTTTTAATGAAAGTGTTGTTCTGTTCTTGGAGCTCTGATTTGATATTCAAAAATGTTTAGAATATTTTTTCTGACTGCAGCTCCTGTTTTTCTCCATATCTAAATCTAAGTTGGTATGGTGTTTCATGTGGCCTGCTTTGAAGTATCAATATCGGCCACAGAGGTGAGTTACTGTTATTCATTGACTTGCATTTGATCAACATTTCTGACTTAAATTTTGGATCAGATTTATCCTAGTGGATATATAAGTGAATGTTGCTGGAGTAACTTTAAGTATCTTATCTTTGGCTGACTTACCTTTTGTAGTTCCTAAACTCGTTTGCTGACATCTGTTGGATTATTTCATGGGATCAGTACCAGACTCATGTTTAATGTAACTGTACTTCTTTTCTGCTTTGATATATTATTTTTTACTGTCTATGCTTTTAGCGAGTCATGTACCATGTTAAGATACTGGCTACTGGTTCTGTAAGCTGAACACCCCTGTTAGGTCTGTTCATAAGGTTGTTTCTGTAAGGCTTTTCTTATATGCAACAAGACTGAATTAATTTCAGATTTTTTACAAGATGTACATTTAACATTTTGTATAGAGACATAGCACCTAACTATAGTCTTCTCAGAAGCTGCTTTCCCTACTGAGTTCTGTATGTGTCACTATTCCCACAGCTGGGTATATAGAAGGTGGGGTAGCCATTTAGTTAAGGTCTAAGTCTAAATTTTGTCAAGCCCCTACTAGTGAAATGATAAATTTTAAATGAATTATGGCTTGTGGTGCAATTTCTGTTAGATTGTTATCAACCGGGAATTATCCCTGCCTAATTTCGGTTTTCTCAATATAGATATGGTATAGAGTACCCCAAATGGATAATCTTAGGGGATTTTAACACCTGGTTGACAATGGGATAGATACTTTTATTTCAGAATCTCTTCAACTTATGAGTGGTTTAGCATGTACTCAGACTATTACTGCTCATATCCATATTAATGGTTACACTTTTGGTGTTTTTTTTCAGGTTTTTGTAGTTCTTGGAATGTTAGTCAAACCAGTTTCTTGGTCTAATCATCATCTGGTATTTTTGGTTTCGGGTCACCCAAATTCTTTCTATCTGATTTACAGCTGGTGCACGTTCATAATATAATGGTGTTGATTTGGATAACTTTAAGAATTAATTATGTTTCTGATAATTTAAATTTATATGGTAATCAACAAGACTTTATCTTCTGTTCTTGATTGTTTGCCTTCTAAGTGTACTTGTCATATTCCACTAAAACTGTCTCTTAGGTTCATAGGTAAGTACAATGCTAGCTGCCCTTGTGGCCCATATTAAGCCTGGCAGTTTCCCTTTTTGTGCTCAAAATAACCTATCCTATTTGGTTATAGAGTGGCCTTACCCATCCCATGGTTGATAATTGTATATCACCACTAAAAAGAATAATTGGGATCACACCATATATAATTTGAGGGGATCCATGCATGGGGTAAAGCATTTAGAAGATGCCTGTGTCCATTACTAGTACAGGGGACAGTCTTGGGATAAATTTTCTGTTTCCCATCTGTAGATCTAACTTGCACTTGAAAATAGACAGGAATGAGCTTTGTTTTATGTGGAAGGGGAGTCTGTTCCACAGCAGCGGTATCCTCTGCATGATATACTGTCCCCTCCAAACCAGTTTGTTGATGTTGCAGAAGAGGTTTAGATCCCTAGACTAAATATTTCTGATGTTATTTGACTTGCTGATTTGAAGTAAATCCATCAAGCTTCCTCATTACCAAAAGCTTCCTCACAGACTGGATCTACCCACAAAACAACAGGTATGTTTGATTACAATCCAACATCAATCATTTTCAGTTGGCTGCCTGGAGGATAAGATCTTAATTCCTTTTAGGAACCTGTTTACTGTGGATGTGCAGCAGGTACTAATGGAGGCAAGAAAGCCTGCTACTAGAAAATCATATGTAAGCAAATGGAAAAGGGTTTCTAGTTGGTGCCAACAATGTAACCAGCACCCATTCAAGGCAAGTGTCTGGTTTTACAGTATTTGTGTGAGTTACTATGTTATGGCCTTTCTTATTCCGCTCTCAAGGTTCATTTATCAGACACTTCAGCATGTCTACCCATAGATCCTCCTCTTTCAAGGCAGTTGCATGTCAGAATGTTTTTGAAAGGGGTTTTGCGTAAGACACCGTCAAGTAAAAAACTGTGTCCTCCTTGTGATCTTAATTTTGTGTTATAGAAGCTAACACTTGCTCCATTTGAACCATCTAATCTGGCAGAGTTGAGGTTGTTAACATTCAAAAAAGTTTTACTGATTGCTCTGAACTCTGCAGTAAGGGTATTTGAGTTGCTAGCTCTTATGCTGAGTCAACCTTATCACATTTTCCATAAGAAAAGGATTTCTTTGACAACTAATCCTTCTTTTTTACCTAAAGTGGTATCCAAGCCTAATTTAAGCCAAACTACGTATCTCCTCATTTTTTTTTACTGAATCTAAAATGAAGGAGAAAGGATACCTCATACCTTGGATGTCCACAGACAACTCAGGTACTATCTTGATGTAACTATTTCTCTCATATCTTCGGATCAGTTGTATATTTCTTGTAACGGTAAGAAGTAGGGACAACCTATGTCAAACAGACTATTTCCAAATGGTTGTCTAAGTCCATTATCTTTTATTATACTAACCATAACAAATATTTTCTGGGCAGAGTGAAGGCCCTCGCTGCCATTGTCTAGAAATATTCTAGAAGCTGCTATCTAGTCCTCTGTACATACTTTTACAAAGCACTATAAGCTTGATTTGTTATCTAGGTCCAAACTTTGCTAGGACCATTCTCCAGGGTTTCCAGACTTTTTTCCTTCCACCCTCAAAAATTTAGTTAGCTTTGGTAATCTACCCATATAGCTAAGGCTACTGCAGCAGTGATCAATATGATGAACATAGCACAGTTGTGTAAGTTAAACTTAGCATAACAGTATATATATGTTTGAATTATCAATGATGCAGTAGCTGTTCCCTCCCTCCACCCCCCCCCACCCTTCATTTTTGGTGTGTTTTTTTTTTTTATGTCAGGGTGTGGACATTTGTTTTGTTGTCCCTAACATAGTCCACTCAGGGCTCAGTCTCCCTCTTTCTTCTGGAAGGAAAGCTCTGAAGGGCTTCACAACAAAACTTGCCTTTTAGTCAGCTCAGCTCAAGCTGCTTGACAGGTTGGGAAAATGGAAGGTGCCCTGAAGCTTTAGTAGCTGGCCAGCTTCGTAAAGTAAACTCATATGTGCTGATTGTGTTTTGGATAATGTGAAAAGAAGTTTGCAGACTTGAGCATGATTGGACAGTTAATTTCTCAAAAATGATAGACTGAAACCAGTTATAGATCATATTAATCTGAGGTTTTAAAGTAAAAGCCATTACTTTTATCCTGGGTAAATCTGTAATCCTGTGAACCAGCCAACAAAGCTCCAGGGGGTGAGAAGCTGGCATAATGGTTAAGGTGGTTGCCTTACAGACACAAGGTGCAGGGTTTGATTCTCACATGGGGTAATTGGCTAGACTTAAAATGGTCCATAATGGCAGTTAGCGTAGTACTAATCTATGAACCTTCATACTGGAGGTAGACTGTGCAGTAAATCTTACTTACATATTCAGAAAGAGTCTGCCAGTTGCTGATTGTTCATAGCTGGGTGAATTATTTGTTGATGAAGTATCTCTTTTGAACTGACTTGTTAAATTTGCACTGACTGTTGAGGTGGAGAGGCCTGGAAAACACCGTCTATGTTTCATCCTCTCATTTGTGCTGAACTTTGCAATGTGGTCAAAGAACTTTGTCCCATATAGTATGATCTTGATCCCTGCCCTTTTAGATGGGTCGTTTCCTGTATAGATGTCTTGGACCTTCTTATTTCTAAGATTAGTATGCATTCTCTATGGTGGTAGACTCCGTGGGGTTTTGAAGGAAGCACTGATTACACACTCCTTAAAAAACAGAACTTTATTTATTTAATATGATCAACAATTATAGGCCCATTTCCCATCTTCTATTTCTAGATTTTAGAGGAAATGGTGGCAAGTAGATCATTTGCCTGTTCATGATTTATTGAATATTTTTAGTTAGGGTGAGAAATCATAGGCTTTGACCTTATTTGAGAGACACCCCATTACTTCTGTGTTAATGTTGTGGCCAACCTCCACAGAGAAGCTGGAAAACTCACAGAAGATGAGATTGTCATGCAAAGCAATGGACATTGGTGCATTATAATGACAGCAGCTTAAGTGGTCTTTTATTACTGAAATGTTCTGAAATGAGTAATGTGTTATTACTGGTTAGTAAATTTTGTTTAACTTCCTGCTTGAAAAAATGTTCAAGACTATTTAAATTTAAAAGAAATGCTCACAGATTTTGTCTTATTTGCAATAGATATAATTTGAAACAATTTGGTAGGTAAGTATACATTTAAAACAGTCAGAAATATGAACCCAAAGAGCGTGTGCATTTATGTATGGCCCCAAAAAAGTGCGTGAGGCCCACTGTTTGAAAACCACTCAGGACCCTCATTTATGTATGCCCCAAAAACGTGTGTGAGGCCCCACTCTTTGAAAACCACTCAGGACCCATGGTACACCTAATTTGCCACTGTTGTCAACATTGCAAACACCTGCTGAAATTATTGTAGATGACTGAGTGGTAAACTGTGTGTTAACCTTATATGTTGGTTGCCAGTGTAATTTTTGTAGCATTCTGTTATAAAGACTAGAAGAATCATCCAAAACAAATAATCTATTTCTGAATATACGTATTAGGTGGACAAGGAGACCAACACTGAAGTTCCCTTTCCAGAAGATGTACCCATACGTGCAAAGGAAAGGAGCTGCCGCCGATCACGTGGTTCTCCATTTGTACGAAGCAGCACTATTGTTCGCTCACAAACATTCTCACCTGGAGCACGTAGCCAATATGTTTGCAGGGTGAGTGGAGCTACAACCTAGATTTTCTGTGTAGAAGTAGTTTTGGTGATGGTTGAAGTTAATGTCATGAACACCTTTTAATCAAAGACTTTAAAAAAACATCTCTTGGAAAGGGTGATTTTCAGTTTAGTTCATTTGTGTTGTTCAGAATCTACCAAACAAGTTACAGGTCTTGTTTTGGCTTGTTTATTCATTCGCATTGCCAATATATTTGCTGTATTACTGGAAATGCAAATACGGATCACTATTTTATGCATATATGCTGTTTTGATTTTTGTATATTGAGAGGCATCACATAAAGTTTTAGTAGATAGCTCAGTTTGTATATTTATGATTATAAATGATTATAGATATAGGTCATGATGGCATGCTGTCCAAACTGTTAACTAATTGAACTGTTCAAGATATGCTGTACCCTGCAATGAGTTCTTTGTTACTGTAGTTTTAGTCATGTCGGATTATAATAAACCCTTGCACTGTCACAGTGAGCTTATATTTGAGCTATTGATGAATGACCATATTATTGCAAGACAAGAAGTTATCCTTGGTTTCACATCTTTGTGACATGAATCCCTGGCACAAATTCTTGCATCAGCAATAACCTGCTCCTGGTGTAACATTTAACAAAGGCTGTAGTGCTTTCATGTATTGGACAGAGCATATGCCCAAGATGTGTTTGTACAAAAAGATATGAGGTTATAAATGTACAAACAGAACAATTGCATGAAAGTAATTTTCTTATCACACTCTTTCTCCATTGTCTAACTGCCACCTTCCAATATACTCTTGATGTTATGACCTCTTTTTTAATGAATTTGTGTTCATTCTCTAATATTTTAATATTTAATTGTTGATATTAAGAAGTGTCCAGTTGTCAGACATACAAGGCTAAAACAAACTGATGAACGATAGTAAAACCACAAAGCAGGAAAATACACAAATCCTGAGTGCTCCACTGTGAACGGCCGAACCACATAGACACGTGTAGCGTGAAGTAAGAATTGTTTATGTGGTTCGGCCGTTCACAGTGGAGCACTCAAGACATACAAGGCTGACAGACTGAAGGAATCATGTCATGAATGTATGTATTTGTCAGCTCCACCTCCACATCTGTCGATGGTGGATCATGGTTTTCTGAAGTATTCTGCAGGGATTTGTAAGCTTAAGTCCCTTAAATTTATTTTTATATTTTCAAAATAATATCCTCTGTTAATTTTGTCCCTTATAACTGTCATCTTTTTGGCTATCTCCATAAACAAAACTGCAAGTGACAGCTTATCTTGGTTGATATTCCAATCCTATTTTTAAACCAAAAGTGTTTTTTACTAGAAGTATAATACAATTCAGTAATGCTTGGTGATTGATTTCATACCATTCTGCGTCTATATATCTTTAGGCAGAAAGATACCCCAAGGTCTTTTTTCAAAATGCAAACCCCTGGGAACCCTATTAGAGTTTGCGCTTGCTTAAAAAAAAAATTCCACTGTGTATGGTTATATTTCAGACTCTGAAAATTGTATTTTTGTCCAGTTTACGTTCATGTATCCCCTTGGTGTTTACCATGGCTTTGTTGCCTGATGTTGACATCAAGTGTAGGTTCAGTAAACAAAGCTTGAATAACATTTATCCTGGAAGTAATGACAAATTCAGTAATTGTGTCACTACTTGTTGCATGATGAACTTTCACCCCTGCAGTTTTAGTTTTGACTCACTGATGTTAGTTGAAATTGCTTTACTTTTCACAGATGTATTCTCAATAACATTACTGGCAGAATGCACACTTAGATCGACAATTATTTCCTAATTCTCCTCTGTGATAAGAGGATCCTCTGGAACAGATGTAATGTAGAAAAATCCACTGAGAAAATGCTGTTAGGCTCAAAAGTGCATATAATGGCAACAAAAACAAAACTCATCAAAATCAAAAACAGGAAAAACAAGGACTACTACAGTAAGTATACTTAAAAAAATAATAAACATGATAGTAAGCACTTTTGTCTTCAAATTCTGTCATCAGGACTGAGACTTCATCAGACTACTAAAAGTGGTTACAATGTTTCTTTAAAATCGTTCTAAAATTCAGTGATGGGATCCCGCAGTCACATAACTTAACATTCAAAAGCTATCAGCCTCTTAAGGTGTTTGCCTTACAAACACAAGGTGCAGGGTTTGAATCTCACAAGGGATAATTGGCTAGGCTTAAAATGGCTCGCAAGGGCAGTTAGCTTAGTACTAATCTATGAACCTAAATGACACTTAAAATTTACTGATAAATTAAGACCAAAAACACATCACATTTAAGAGAATTTGCCATTTATACCCAGGATATTCTAAATGATCCTGTTTCCTCCTCAAACATAGAAAATACATAATCCAAAACACTAAAATTAATATTTTAAAATAAATGCAGTTTTTTGAATGCTTAAACAAGGCATTAAAATTTTCTTTAGTTTTAATTATTCTGACATGTCCCAATATCTTCTCTTTCCTTTGTAAAAATAATTACTAGAACATGTCACCAAATCCACTGCAAATTCTGAGATGCAAGTAAAGAAACCGTGAACTGCAGATTATGGCAATGTGAACTTCAGACTATGGCACATCTTTCAAAGAGATTTTTATTTTGGGCGTACCTTAGTATCACATTATGGCAGTTCAGATACACGTGCTTCAAAATGAATTGTCCCATAGGGAATTTCACTATGGTTTAGCACACAGTTTGGATACATTTGACATAAGAAGAGTTATGATTAACATTTGGAGGGTTTTTAATAGAAATGATGGAATATTAAAAATACTAGGGTATGAACTCAAATTAATTAACAGTAGAGGTCATAACATTGAGTATATTGGAAAGTGAAAGTGTTCAAGGAATTTGCCATTTATACTCAATATAGTCCAACTGCTCATTTCTTTTTTTTACATATAATCGACAGAGGCTGTTCACATAATCCAAAACATTAAAAATAAATCTTTTAAAATTATTGCGGTTTTCAGGTTGCTTCAACAAGGCATTAAAGTGTCTGTAATGTATATAAAATGTCTAAAATAAAAGTGATAATAGTGAGTGCTTCCGTCTCCAAATTATGTTGCTAGGACTGAGGCTTAAATTCAATGATTGGCTCCACCAGTCACATTGCTACATTGCTTAACATACAAAGCCTGTCTACAAATGACATTTAACGTTTACTTATGCTTTAGAACCAAAAACATATGTTGTATTTAGCGGAATTTGCTCCTCTCTATTTCGCATATAACTGACAGAAGCTGTGCACAAGTGAAAAACATCTTCCACTCCACATAAAGCAAAGTATTTCTCTTAGACTTTTCAGATGTACGTTGGATAAATGGATGGGAAATAGCAAATTCACCCCTAGTTTAGCACCAATGTCCCTCATGGATAGCGGCAACAATTGAGGGTCCCAACAGATTTTTGTTCTTCCTGCCTTTGGGTGTTAAATACTACCATGGGAAGGTTAGGCTAGGCCTCTTAAGATCCTCACAACTCAATAGCCTAGTAAATCTGTATAAACCTATGAATAATTGAACCTATAGTAGGGAGGACCAACCATTTTGAAACTATGGCAATGTTCTTTTTTGAAACAAATGAAGTCCATATTGACTGCCTCATTAATGGCAAGTACAGCAAAAACTCTTGATCCATTTGGTGTCTCATTTTTCACTATCATCTTAACTAAAGAGTAAAGACAATCAAAAAGTAAGGACCTGGATTATGGGAGGCCATCATTGGCATAATGTGTAACCATGAACAAGTCACTTAACCAAACATTGCTCCCAGGTTGTCCCTGAAAAGGGGCTGTGTGTCCAGTGGGCCTACCTGGTTAAAACTAAGGGTCTTATTATATGTCTGTCCAAGCTTTAATCCATTTATAGAAACCAGAATTTTGTTTTGAAATTATTTTAGAATCTTTATAATAGCTAGCTATCAAATTAATAAAGTCAAGCCAACTGAGAGATGATAAATTGGACAAATTTTTAGTTATACAGAATTTAATGACTGAAAACACAACAACAACTGACCTAGTTCCAAAGTTTTAATGACTGAAGGGTATATGTAGGATTTCAAATTGCCAGGGAATGGGAATCAGTTTAGGAAAGTGAGTATGAATCATTTGCTGCAAAACTGCCTATCATTGTTTGTTTTTACAATTTCAAACTATGTGAAATAAGTCTGCATCAGATAAACCACATGCTATACTGCTGTCAGGAAGTAACTGGTAATAAGGCACCTAAATACTTAATAGAGCTTGCTAGAGTGAGCAGTAATCAAAGCTTCTAGCTTAATTAAGTCTAAGGGGTAATTCTTCTTCTGGACTAAGGGGAAAAAGGAAGATTTCTGGGCATGTAGATTATAATTAGAACATTTAGAGACGCTATGAATAGTATATAGTCTAGTAAATCATCATTTGGATGTGTATGATGTATACATTGAGATCAGCAAATGCTTTAAAAAATATTAAAATTAAAAGGATGCAGACCTGTGTAACTATTTTTTGAGCTATAGAAAGAAAATTAACTTCATTATACAAGTTACAAAGATGGGGGGGGGGTATAGGGCATCATTGGCTGACTCCATTTTTAATCCAAGTGATGCAGGAAAACATTTGTTTATTGCAATTTGAGTAGGATTATAATATAATACTGTAATATAACTTTCTCATCATGGTAACCAAATTTGGTTAAGGTTGTAAAAAATTAAATTTAAATTTATTTTATAAATAGGCTTTCACCATCATCAACTCTCAGTGCATATACATTAACTTTATATTTTTTACATAAGAATTGTAATGATTATAAAGTTATGGTTAGAACAGACATATGTCTGTTATTAATAAAGCCTGACTGGAAAGGAGAAATTATATTTAATAAGATCTTTTTAATCTATTCTCATCTGATCATTGCATACAGTTTTATATATAGATTAATCTGTGCAGTTGGTATAAAATTTGAGATTTCAGATCTGCCTGCATAATTTGTAGCTTATACATTAGATTTTTGTGCCGTATTTTGTATAGAGATCTGATATGCCCTTGCAGCTGATATAATTAAGTAAAGATGTAAAGATTTTTGTAATTTAGCTCTCCGAAATACTTAAAAAAACTCCAAATTAAATCCATCAGGACCATGTGCTTTCCTATTTTTTTAAATATTCATATTATTACTAATTTCTGCAATTTGAATGAGATTAGATAAAATATTTGTTTTTAATTAATTTGTGTAAAGTTTAATTGTTTTAAATAGGTCCATAATTATTGTTCAGTAAAAGATGATGGGTTATTTTTACAAGAAAGACCAGCCCTCTTTGACCTCCTGTTCCTTCACAGGACAAACAATATCTCATATACCCATTTAAATGAACTATACCTTCAACAATAAATAAGACACATTGGCATGATGGTCATATCCCAGCATATCCCTCATCTCTGGAACAAACTTACACTGCATATCAAATATTGTAGCACCCTTTTCACCTTCAAGGTAAACATAAATAGTTGAAAGGGTGGTCTTAAATTCTCCCCAGGTTTATCTTGTCTTACCTTCCTTGAAGCTGGAGGGAACATTTTAATTTTTTTTGGCAATACTTGTAATGGTCTGAAGTTGATTGCCTAGCACTTACTTTTCAAAAAAGCCTTCTCTGATGTGATCTCAGAGGACTGTCTTTATCAGCACAAATACAAATTTCTCCAATACCAACCATTCTTGCACATGAAAAGGACCCAGTATGTCATGTGTTTGACAGTCTGGGTGAAGACTCAATGGAGGGTCCATGTCTGGACCATCTTTTGCTTTCAGAGGATATTAGCTATGATTTTCATGGTGCCTTTCAAACACCTGAGAATGACAGTATTGTACTGGACATTGAGTTGCCAGTGGCTACATAGTCACCATTTGCTCTAAGATATTGTGTTTTCAAATTCTAATCACCAGGCTCTGGAGTGATGACAGTGCTGGATAGTTCCCATCAGCTTAATGCTGTATTTCCCTTTCTGTAGGAAATAGGGACAGATGATGCTTTATTAGTGTGGAAGGAAGCCCATTCTTACCTCTACCATGGTTTAAGAGAAGTTTTTACACCTGGAGATGGAGCTGCACATCAGCCATTTGGAGTTGTGTGCGTTATCATTCTGTCCTTCTGGTATGACCGCTGTTCTTTCATGTGGTACCTAAACAAACAAGGGAACATATGATTTGTTCCACTAATGTGTATGACAGTGAGCATCGACAGAGGCATTACTGTGTTACATCAAACACACCAAACACCAAAAATAAATTGAAAAACACAAATTTAAGCACCAGCACACAATTTCAGCTGTTTTTTATATTGAAACAGCCTATTAACAGGATCCAGTAATACGATCAATCAATTTAAATGTCAATTAATACATATAATTCTTATAAACTCTACAAAAATATATAAATAATCATTCTATAAACATTATTACTCAAGTAGTTTACTAATATAGTTGCCCCCTCTAGGTAGAAAGGGTTTAGCAAGTACACAAAAAAATAAATCACAATCAAAACCACCATGCATTTCATAGAAGTGATTGGCTATAGGACTAAAATTATTATGGTTCCTAATATCCCTAAGATGTTCAAGAACCCAAATTCTAACCATACATTTAGTTTTCCCTATACCACATTATGTTAGGACAACTGCATCCCAGAATATATACCACCCCTGTTGACCTGCAGTTAAAATAGTACCTAAAATTAAATAATTTCCCATTAATCAATAAGTCAGACAAATGCCTCACTCTGGTACATATACTGCAGTGGCCACAAGGAAATGTCCCTAATGGCAAATCAATATTCGGCCCTACAACAAAATTGTAGTTTAACAATTCCTTTAATTTTTTTCCTTTACTAAATGAAAAAGTAATATTTCTGAGAAATAGATGGCCTATATTGTCATCTTCAGAAATGTTTTTGTGTACTTGCTAAATCCTTTCTACCTACAGGGGGTGACTATATTAGTAAACTACTTGAGTTGGCACTCAGGATATTTAAATTTCAAACATTGTTGCCTCTAGGTTTAAACCAGGAATTAGGTAATTAAATGGCTAAGTGCTTAGGTTCTTTTTTTATATAGATTTATACATGGATAGTCTGTGATAATTTTGAATCTGAATATATTGTTTTGATATAAAATATTTAATAATATTTATAGAATGATTATTTATATATTTGTGTAGAGTTTATAAGAATTATATGTATTAATTGACATTTAAATTGATTGATTGTATTATTGGATCCTGTTAATAGGCTGTTTGTTTCAATATAAAAACCAGCTGAAACTGTTACACTCTGATACTTGAAGGCGAACTGCCGAGGTGCCAGATCAGTGTTGCTGAATAAAACAAAGTAAAGTGCTGGTGCTTAAATATGTGTTTTCAATTACTGTGTCACATATTTTCATCCAATTTGATATGAACATGTTTGCAGACTCCATGAGCTCCTCTAGCCCTCCTCTTAAAGTGAGGAATCAGGAGTCTTGTCTGGTCTGCATAGTCGTGGAATGGGGCCATACCTCTCAACCTGAAAACATCAAAAATCTGGGCAGGGTTCCATGAAAAATAGGTACAAATCTGTATGCCGATTAACATAAAATTTGCATATATACTTATGTAACCCCACCCACTCTAATGGAATTGCGGGGATACCAACTTTCAAATGCAAACTGAAGAACAGACAACCAAAATATTTCCCCAGAGTCCCCCTGCAGCCATTCCAGTGTCCCATTACTTGGCTATTTCGCCCCATTTATCATAAACACTGTAATGTGCATACTGCTTTACTTCTACAATGATTGTTTGGATTTCATTTAAAACTTTTATTTTACATTTTATAGCACAAACACTAATAGACATCTGCTAAACAAGGTAATACAGTCTCACAATGAAAATAGACAGCATTAAAACTTCTCTGCCCTTGAAGCTCACATTCATTGAAACAGCATTGAAACCCACATTCAAAGAAAATGCATCTGGCCAGTGGTGGATAAAGAATACCTTTGGGATGTTTTCAAATCATAGACCCCTTGCACACAAAACATACATGTGTTCTTTGATACACCTTCCTGAAATTATATTCTTTGTATAATACAGCACACTTGTTACACCGCATTTTAAATTTATTGTTCTGAACATTTTTTCCAGTAAGTAATGAAACAAAATACATGAACCAATAATGACAAAACTGCCCAATTCAAAATATTTAATTCATAAAAGTCTACTCATACTTCTATGATCCACCAGTATCAGTAAATATGCACAATCTCTGCAGAAGTAAATGTCATCTAAATAATTCCACATTAAAGAGATCTGTAACAAATGAAGAGGTTGCTGCTAGCAAACAACTTTATATTTTATTGTTTCATCTACAAGTAAAGTGCCTGCTGCCCTTGAAGAATAACATATCTATGTTACATTAAAAATGATAAGCTAATGGATGGCAAACTGATAATGGGTTCAAAGTTACCAACTATCTTCACTAAAGGAGGACATTCTCAG
Organism: Protopterus annectens; assembly: GCF_019279795.1. Taxonomy (NCBI): domain Eukaryota; kingdom Metazoa; phylum Chordata; order Ceratodontiformes; family Protopteridae; genus Protopterus; species Protopterus annectens. The sequence continues at coordinate 728,648,284 of NC_056735.1, forward strand.
TACTGCAGCATCCACCCCCTTTAAAAGTACAACAAAGTACAGTATTAGCAATCCATCTACATACTGTGGGAGTAGAACCCACAGCCTTCTGTAGCAAAAGCAAGTATACTACCTGCTGTGCTACTAACAATGCAATTAGACTTTGCATAAGCAGCACTAAACTTCTATTTGCCTGAAGAACTGTGCAGCACAAGAAATAAGGAAAAAGCCAAAATGTATTGGGGGGGGGGGGTGAAGGCTCAAAACTGGTGACACATTTTAAATGTTGCTTGTGTAATCTTAGAAAGTTGCTAGAATAAAATGTTGTGTTATCATGTGTTTCCTGAAAGATAGGAAGACAGAAACTTAAATGGCTATCATTATTTAGTGAATTCATTTCTCACTGATTTGCTAGAAAGCCACAGATTGTATTTGTATTTAACATTTGTTTACCAGGAAAGTCCAACTTGGAACAAAGCCAGTTTTCAGCAGAGGCTCCAGACATGTCTTTGTATCATGGGAGGAAACCAGAGCACCCAGAGGAAACTCACACAAACACAAGGAGGACATGCAGACTCCACACAGAAGGCATTTCAGCCAAGAATCAAACCAAAGAACCTCTTGCTGTGAGGCAACAACACTACCACTGCACCACTACACCATCTGAATTTTAAGAGGAGCAAACCAAAAGTATGAGCCAAACATTCCAGACATTCTGTGAAAATTTGTACAATTGAGAGCTACAACTCTAGGGTTTGAGCCTGAGTAACCCTAACCACCAGGTATACCTAAATGGGGCATTTTACACACATGGACACACACACACACACACACACACACACACACACACACACACACACACACACACACACACACACACACACACACACACACAAAACCTCTTGCTTAACTAGTCTCCCAACAAGCTCCCAGCAGAAAAATAATGCTTGCTTAACAGAAAATTCAAACAGTAATTCACACACTTTCGTGGCAGAAAAGAAGAACCGACCAGTAATGTGAATGCTTGTCCGGTAGAACGGCAGAAAAACTAGTCTCAAATAATGCTTGCTTAACAGCACACAATTGCAGCAGAAAAAGGCTGGTAATGCAACACCAGCTTGTCACACATTCAAATCTCTTCAACTAAATACAGCACTGTGTGACTGACCAGTAATTGTCCTCCATACCTGGAGCAGCGGAATTCTAATGCAGCTCCTAAGCAACTGGGGAACTGCACACGCTGTTGTCAGAAACAAAGTTCAGTGAATCCCTCGAGCCTTTAGCCAATTCCGACAGGCTGACAGGCTGTTCACAGAACTGACGTCATCACGCATGCCTTTGCACGAGATGACATTAGCTGCAAAACAAAAACATAAAAAAAGCCGGGAAATTTGGAAATTAAAGGCTGCCACTTCAAAATTGTGGCATCCCATTATTTGGACCTCCAAACCGATAAAAAATGAGTAATTGAGTACGGTTGAGAGTTATGAATGGGGCACTTTGGGAATTAATCTGTTAACCAGTCTGGAGAATGTGATCCTCTTGTATTACTTTTTATTGCAGCCAGGCAAGGGAAAGCTCAGGAGGTTCCATTCTGTGGCAGAACATATTTCCACTGAGTCCTTGACTTTTGGGCTGGAAGACCAAAAGTCATCATTGTTCCCTGTTGGTAGCCCAGAAAGGTGAAATTGCAGTTTCTTGGATACCTGGCAGTACAAGAAATGTTTCTGCCGCAAGCCAAGTCCTTCATGGCTTGAAAGGCAGTGAGATTCATATTCTGGATGGGTCCTGCTGTTGACCCTCTTATCCTGCTGGATCCTCTGGATGAGGTTTCAAAGGGTATTAAGAATCCTTTCACACAACAGGAACTGCCAAGTGGAAGAAGTTCTCAAGTCGGCCAGAGGGTATCCTATGCCACCTCATTTAGTTATTATGCTGGTGTTCCTGACCCAGCTTAGGTACCATATGATTTGGGTGACAGTTATTCCATGGTGCTGACACACATGTCAGCTGTTTGTCCAGAATGACCTTGTAAAGGGCAAGACTGTGGCCCAGCATTGTCTGGTCAAGCAGTTCCTTAAAGCAGTTTTACATGTTTAGCCACCACTGAAAAAAAATAGTCTACTCCAAACACATGACCTGTGTAATAGACAGGCTGTAATTATATCCTGGGCCTCTTCTGCAAAGGGGCTTTGCCCATCATACTTCTGTGGTAAACAATGGTGAAATAAAAGAAGAATTCCAAAACACATTACCTGAGAAGCTTCTTGAGTAACAGTAAGATAAGGAACACATCCAGTCACCTAAAAGTAAACTCTGAAATTTATGTGTGAGGCCATAGATGTTGACCCACTATCCATCTTTACCTGACTCCATACTACTGTCATTTTTCAACTTTGAACAACATTTCCCACTTAGGTAATCAGAATGACAGTATTACAAACTGGTGGATAACCATAACAACAGAGTGAACAGGAACAAGTTCTTCACTCACTCTGTAACATGGCTCTGGAACAAACCTCCTATAACAACTGTGGCATTCAAATCCACTGGCAACTTTAAATTTGATGTGATTTATGTTTAGGATATCAAGTTGAATTTATCTGTCCTCGTTTCTACATGCTTTTTCCTCTCTAGAATTGATGTCATCTCTTCTGTTAAACTGTAATCAACTGCTTTGGATAAACTTACCTGGACTGGGTCCTACAGAGCAGTGGATGATAGTTTAACCACTGGTTGTCATGCCAATTCTTTAATCACTGGTTGTTATGCCTGCAGACAGGGATTTCTTAAGGGTTTTATCCCTAAGCGTGCCAGTATAATTTCTGAGCAACATATAATGTTGTGTCCCAAAATTTCAGAAGTGTGTTTTTTGATTTGCCCACAATCTCAAGGTGGAGTGGCATTGGAGGATGTATATTTAAAGGAAATGCAGAGGTCACAGCCATGCTGTATAACATTTAGATTTTGTTCCCATTTTTCAAAGTTACAGACCATTTTAAATTTAAGTGAGGAGCCAATTTCTAATTAGAACCATAACCTTCCTCTCCCTCCCTTTTAATTTTATTTCTGATCCTATCTTTCCTAAATATGCAGTGCATTGATTTGTAAAGATATTTATCCTTAAATTGTATTTATGCAAGTCTCATCCAGGTTACTGCAATGGCAGTGATATCATTGCTGTACTTACAGAAAACATCAGCATCAGTTTGAAAATAAAATTGCTGATTTTTCTGTAAGTTATTTTTAAGCCTTTCGTTAAGCTTCATTTTTTTTTTGTCAAGGACATGTAAACTCGCTTTTCCTTGTAGTACAGAGATCAAAGGTGGATAAGAAGGTATATTTTCAATTATCAATTTGTCAAAAATATGGATCCACTAAGAAGGAGAGATTATAGGATTATTATGGTGAGTAAAGAATGTCAGTTTAGTAAGCACGTCAGTTTATTGCTTAAAAGGCAACAAAAATGGGTTTTGGGGAAGGAAATAAGGCACAGACAAATATGTCACAGCAGGGCCATACTCTGTCCCTCAGCCCCAAATACTATACCTCACCATATTAGAAAGAATGGCCAGAATTCTGTAGGAGAGGATGTATATTGGATGAAGGAAGTTTATTTTTTTATTTAAAAGGCCATTGTAGGACATAATTTAGGGACAGTAGTAGTAGTAGTAGGCTTGTGCCAGTCAGTAATAAATGCATAACATCACAGTTCCCTGCATTTGAAACAAAAAGGAAGAGTGCAACCTAGAGAAAAGGGAAAGGCAGCCCATTCGTAAGAAGCCGTTCCTAACCATGAAGTCACAGTGTAGCCTCATCCAGGTGAAAAGAGTAGCGAAACAGTGCCTGCACATAGGGTAATAATAATTGTTTCCGTAAGCTGTATCTAGGGTCTAGGGTATCTGGCAGAAGATAATGCTATAGATTTTAACAGTAAGACCAGTTGTTCCACAGTGACTCAGTGGTAGACTCTCTATCACGCAGCTCCAGAGTGTAGAGTTCATTCTTGGCTTCCAGTCATTGTCTATGTGGAGTTGGCATGTTCTGCTTGTATGTGCATCATGAGCTTATTTGAATTTCCTTTCACCTCACAAATCTGTTGGATTTGCTACACTAAGATATATTCGTTCTACCCCCCCCCCACACACACACACACACACACACACACACACACACACACACACACACACACACACAGATAAGATAGATAGGTAGACAACTGTAAACGAAAGATCAAAAAGGTCCTAAAGCAAATGCATATTTAAGACAAACCAGAAAGACCCTTGCAAAATAAAGTAGCATCTGTGAAAAAAAAACTAAATGAAGGCATCATGGAAGATATGCAGATTACCATAAGGACATGCAGTTACTCCACCATAATGTTTTTTGTAGCAAAGTTTGGTTTTATTTCCCTAAATAGATTAATAAGAACTTGTAGAACTAGCTAAAGTTTCTGAGTGTATTCACATTAAAACTTACACTTGGAAATGATTTATTTATTTATTTAGTCAGTTAATTATTTTGGTGCCTGGTATGGGCAAATGATTGGAGAGACATTTTCTACCAGTATCAGGAGGATATAACAATATAGGCAGCAGCTGATTATGCCCTTGATTTTATGGGACTCATGTTGGTTCTGTGAATGAAATTCTTTTAGCAAACACTGAAACTGTAAAAAAAAAAAAAAAAAGTTTAAAAACAACATTGCTGAAACTACTTTCAGCAAACCTAAAACTGTAATTTTTACAGGAGTTTTGCACACCCAATGAGGAAGATATCCCCCCCTCCCCAAACTTGTATGTATCTCCTCCACAGTCACACAGCAGTGGAATAAAGTGGAAACTCCATTATTGTCGAACTTGTCTTTCAGTGAAATTAACTGTCAATATCAACACTTATTGAAAGTGCTTTCATCCACCTGGCTAGATTCCCTTTCATTTGGACCCATAGTTAAAGCATAGGAGTAAATTAAAGCAGATTTTGAAAGAAAGGAAGCGGTAATGGCAGGGTTGCACTATCCAGGCAAATTAATTAACCCATAGAGTTCATTGTACCAATTTATGCTGAGTCTGCATGTCCTCCCCGCGGTTGGGTGGGCGTTCGAAAGACATGCGTAAATGGGCGTGCCTTCATTGAAGGTTGACCGTCGAGCTGGCACCTCGGCGTTCATCAAAACCTACTGCCAATCATTAGCGGACCGGAGTTCTGCTGTGGCGACCCCTAACCGGGAAATGCCGAAAGACACAACAACAACATCTTTCTTACCTTTTCATATAATGGCTGTGCATTCCTATTAGCATTACTTCAGGATTTGTTTATTTATTTAATCTTTGTTAACTGGGGTAGAGTACTGATCCACATGGACCATTTTAGACTCAGACCGAAAGAATACATGAAGGATAGATAGAAGAAAAAGGAGCCAAAGACAATATTTAATATTAAAACAACTCTTAAGAAATAGCAATAGTGCAGCAAGTAGAGACATGGTGGTTAACACAATTGGTAGTTAACCTACCATTAAAGTAATGTAATTCACCCAAGACTGTTATGTACAATTTGTACAGCAATGACATCTTTCAGTATCTTGTAAGATAGTGTTGAGAAGAAAAGGAGAGTGATAGAAGGAGTGGGATGAGAGCTATAGAGAAGGAAGAGGGTACAGGTGAAGGAAGAAAACAAAAAGGAAAAATGAAGCACCATAGGATCATAGGAGGTTACTAGGCTGTAGGCCCTGAGGCCATTATAAGCCTAGCCAAGAGTTTAGCCCATATTTAGACAAGTCAGCACCTGAGACCCTGTCCAGTAGGGGACACAGGTGGAATACCAGGAGTGTATTTTCTCTTTCCAATCTAGTTATCCAGGTTGTGCTTAAAAAGGGATAATGAGGTATTCTGCTTGACATGGAGAGGGAGTCTATTCCACAGATGGGGGAGTCTCTGGGACACAAATCTGTCCCTCCAACAAGTCCTGTTGATATCACAGACCAGGTTGAGATCACGCATACGGGTTGCTCAAGTAAAGCTCGACTTGTGGATATGCAGCAGTCCCATCAAGGTGGGGTCTGAGATTGCTTTGTATGCCAGACAGATGTCACCTCTGAGGAGTCTGTATGAAACTGAGTAGAGGGACAGGGCTTTTAGCCTATCTGTGTAGGGTAGATGTTTGAGGCCCTGGATTGTCCTGGTGAGGAAACTCTGTGGTCTTTCCATCTGCTGCATGTGCTTTGTGAGGTACATGCCGAAGAGGGTGCCCAATAATTGGCCTTATAAGGGAAGACTACAGGGATCATATGACCTCTTTATCCCTGGATGAGATACCCTTACTTATGAGGTGGGCCATGTAGAAAGCTTTCCGTACAACAGAAGCAACATCGTGGTCAAAAGTCAGGTTGCTATCAACCTGAGTGCCTAAATCCCTCACTACTGATTGTGTACTTAGGACGTTGTTATTAATGTGATAATATGTGGGGACGTCACTTTCCCCAAAGGAGATGATGCATTTTTTGGCATTCAGCTTGAGGCCATGTTTCTCTTAGAGGACGTCCACATCACTTGGGGAATTGATTATTGCACCCAGCTTGCAGTCATCTGCAAACTTGGTCAGCCATAGCCCACTGGTATTGGCCTGCACCTCAGAGAAGTCTGTCCCGAATAACAGAGGCCCCAAGACCAATCCCTGGGGTATGCCGCTCATTATGGGTCTACTGCTTGAGGTGGCTTCCCCTATTTTGATTAGGTGGGTTCTATCAGTGAGCCAGTTTGCTTACCCGTCTGGTAACAGGATCACTACTAAATCCCGAATTATGGAATCTCGAGATTCTGAATCTTGAAGACCAGAATCTTGAGATTCTGCAATATTGAAAACAAAAAAAAAAACTTTTTTGAAAGCATATGCAGAGGGGCAAGCTCCCCTGCACCCCCCACACCCCCTGCAACTTAAATATACCAACTCCAAGATCGCACCACAGTGGAGTGAACGGCAAAATTGTGCTGTGTAGAGTGGAACTGAAATTTTGCCGTTCACTCCACTGTAGCGGGATCTTGGAGTTAGTATATTTAAGTGTGGGGGCACAACTCCCCAAATGGGGGGGTGCAAGGGGGTTTGCCCCCCTGCATACACCTGTCTAAATCTTTTTTTCGTTTTTGCATTTATTTTTTCTTTTACTTTCAATATTACGGAATCTTGAGATTCTGGTCTTAGGTATTCAGAGTCTCGAGATTCCGTAATTCGAGATTTAATAGTGATACCCTGGGAACATATGGATTGATGCCTAGTTGAGAGAGTCTGTCTACTACCCCTGAGTGGGGAATAGTGCCAAAGGCTTTGGCCAGGTAAAGGTAGGTGGTGTGCACTGTCTTTCTGGCTTTGGTGACTGTCTCAAAGAAGTCAACTAGATTTAACAAACATGACCTCCCCTTGACAAAGCCAAACTGTATGTGGTTGAGTGTTTGGAGGTTGCCAATGTCACTGTTAATGAGGTCCATGATAATCCATTCCATGACCTTGCAGATCAGGCTAGTTAGGCTGATGGGTCTATAATTTCCTGGATCAGTGGACGATCCACAGTGGCTGTCCTCCACTCGGCTGGGACGAAGCTGGTACTCAGGCTTTGGTTGAGTAATGTGCCTAATGGTGCTGCAAATTCATGCCTGAGTTCATGTAGGATGCAGCCTGGGATGTTATTGGGTCCCATGGAGGCTGTATTTTTTGCCTTTGAGAGGGCAGTGTTGACCTGTTCCCTAGAGATAAAGGGTGGGGGGCAGGTACTGGGGATGTCCTGATTTACTGATGGGGGAGACAGAGGGGAAAAGTTTTCACTGAATCTGTCAGCCAGTAGATTAGCTTTATCTATATCATTTGTGTAGCTGATGTCCTTGACCACCAGTTCTGAATAGATCTGGGTGCCTCCTTTGTAATTGCGGACATATGTGAAGAAGGTCTTATGATTGTCTTTAGTAGATGTAGCCAGTTTGGACTCGAAGTTGGCTTTAGTGGATTTCACTAGTGCTTTTATTTGCTTGTTCAGGCTAAAGATAGATTGCTTCCAATTGGGCACCTGCTCCTTCTTGGTCCTAGACAGCATTTTTTTCCTTTTGTTATATAGTTTATTTATTGCAGATGTCCACCAGACAGGTTTACTCTTCCTTGCGGAGGATGATTTTTGTCCAGACAGGTATTCCTGATTCCATGCATCTATATAAATGCTTGTATAGTACTTTGGTGTAGATTTGGACATTGGTGTCAGTTCCTACAGTGGGGATGGGGACTGTGAAGCTGTTTATACCATCCCTCAGGAGGTTGTAATTAGCTTTGGAGAAGTTTATTTTGTTTGACCCTAGCTAGAGGTGGGTCAAGGGAGATGGTGACTTTGAAAGTGACCGCTTTATGGTTGGATCTTACCAGAAAGGATGATACCATAGGAGTGCTGCAGTGGTTATTCATGTTGGTTAATACCAAGTCCAAGATATTAAGTGGGAAGTGGTGAAGAATGGAGTATTAGAGTGAGAGACTGGGCAGTGAGGCAGTTGATGGGTTTGTAAATGCATGTGGTTTAGTTGTGGAGATATAAAGGTAGTAGGGGCACTATGTTATGCCATGGGTAGAATGATATTTACATTTGGCTTCTTTGCATAGGTGTTTGATGAGTTCAATATCTGTTTATATAACTGAAATGATTGGATTGCATGTTTGCTAGAAGCTTCATTTGTTGCATACCCTGCCTGTCACCTGACTGTAAGCCAAAAAGAAAGCACTACTCACATGATGCTGGCATGGAGAGAAGGGTCATCAGGAGTCTCATGTAAGTGATGTAAGTACAAGTGTAACACTATTGCTGTGTAAGATGATGCAGAAGTTAGGTTCATCTGAAAAAAAAAAGCATTTCATTTCTGATTGTTCAGTTTGTCATTATGTTATCTAGTACTAGTACTAAACATTGTATTGTAAAATACATGTTGCATTTTCCTTCTTCTGCTAGTCTACTCTTCTTCTAGTATGGTGTTATGGTAATTTGGGAATATAACTTCTGGGTCTGCCCCTCCCCTTAACTAGTTTAAGTATTTCCAAGGTTAACTGCAGTGGTCCAATGTGTGTCAGGCTTTGCAGACGGGAACTGGGTAGATGTCTGTGCAGATGCTCACCATCATTTAGCCATCAGACTGACCCTCATTTTCAGCAGATGGAGAGACCATGATGTATGATTGCATCATGGTACACATCAAGTACATTGTTGCAAAGTGCCTCTTTTTTTGGCATAGCCAATCATATTTTGGTTTCAGGCCACATCATAAAACAAACGATTTGCTTCTAAATTCTGTTTATCAATATTAAGTTTTGTAGATTATCACTGTGCCAGGTGAGCCTAATGCATTTTGAATGAACACAGATCAAAGCTCAGATCCTTGTTTGGTGAGCCTGCAGTTGGGTTCCTCTCACAGTAATGTGGCATTTTTTTCTTAGAAGGTCTTGCACTTGTGAACATGACTGATCACACACTATGACATCATAGACTGCTCTGTAGTAAGACATGCCCGAGTCCAACAGCTATTTCTTGTTGTTGGCATAATTTGGATCTAAATTCTGGCATACATGATGAAAGAATTTGTATGCCAGATGTGTAGTGCAGTGAAACCTTGTTAAGTATTCATTTGGCCCCAGCTAATGAGCCAAACCCCACTTGAGCACTGCCTGTACTACCTAAGAGAAAAACACAGTATGAAGCAGTAGTCTAACTCTGGCAGTTCAGCTTGACCTTCAACTGATGTTGGACCGAAGAACTGGTGAGAATGTTTTTCCATCAAGATGGCTGTGGTGCCCAGTATGGAGATTTGTCAGAGTGTGCTGCACACAACCCAAGTATTTGCAGAGACACACCAAAAAGCAAAGAAATGATTAGCAGACCAAACCCTCCTGGAGATGTCTGTTTCAGAAATAGTCTTTTGATATTAACTTATCATAAACTCATCTTCAAACTTGTAATCAGTGTAGCACCCTAGTAAACATATGTAAAAAAAAAAAAAAGACTAGAATGGCCTTGAGTTTGTACTTTTCTTTTACCTCATCAGATGATAAACAAAATCAAATTTGGTGGATGTATTCTTATTCTACCTGTCATGTGACCTGATCCTGAGGAGTGACTCTTTAACTCACCAGGATGTAGATTGGTTGTAATACTTGTGTCTGATACCTGTTTGGTGTAGATTTCCAACCCAGACCTAGCAGGGTTCAATGGCCTTGGCAAGAGAGAATCCATCAGTTCTTCCCAAGCCAGGGGTCATTCCTTAAGCTTCAGGTATATACTTACATCTGGTGAGATCTGCCCACACATGTACAAGATCACACTTGTAGGAAATGCAGTCTTATGCCCACATCAGGCTTAGTATTGCTCTATGAAGTTCTCATATTGCCCTTGGCAGGCACATATCCTAAGGGATGACTCCCCTTTAAACATCTGTCAAATATTCAACTTCATACATCTCAGCCATGCATAAAATTATCCCAAATGCATTTGGAAGGAACAGGGACACCTTTTCCCAAAACATACCATGAGAAATCTGAAGACCTCAAATGCTATTCCCTCCAAGACACATAAGGACAGGAAGTCTTCCCTATGTTTCTGCTCCCTAGTGGATAACCCTTACTTTTCAGAAGCCTTGTGACTCATTATTTCTTTTAAGTACTGACCTATAGAGTCTTCTTCAAGCAACATGAGTGCATGTCATGAGAAAAAAGAGAAGGAGCCTTGGGTCATCCGCATTTGGAGTTGATCCTTAAGGATGCTATGTGTGTGGGGACTTCAAAGATGGTTGCACATTGAGTAACAGCTTAATTCTAGCTCTCCCAGTGTGAAAACAGAAACTTAACAGAGAAAGCCAGTGGATTTATATCTCTGGGTATATTTTCCACAATTGGCAAGTAAGTGCACTGCCTAAATTCCAGGAAAAAAGAAATACAGAGGACCTGAAGGAAAATCAGCTACAAAAGTGAGGAAAAAACACTGACAGGGAAAGTTACTGCAGCTGCTCAGCAAAAAAGCAGTGCAAGCTCCGGACATGAGTTACAGTAACCTAGAGAAAAGTATAAGGCAACTGCACACAGACCTGATTAAAACAAACAAAACACTGATAGAGTATAACAACTCAAACAACAAAAGGCAGGAAAAAATGGAAGAACCTTTAAACAGAAATTCAGGTAAGGTGATAAAACTGCAAAAATCAGTGGCTGAAATGAAGAAATGGCAGGCTGAATAAGAGACTGCTCGAGATGTTTCAAAAAGAATAATAGAATTAGAAGACAGAGCACATAAGAATTTGGAAGGAACAGACTGTATTAATTTTATGAAAGCACAAATAAGCAACTGCACTGGTGTTCTACAGCAGGAGTTGTTAATTGAAAGGACACATCGTGTGCATGTTCCAAACCTGGCTTTGAGAAAACAACCTAAACCTGTAAAAGCAAGCCTACCAGCAAAAAGAGTTGATTCTGACTAAACTGTGGCAGAAAGACAGAGTGCAAAAGTGGGAGACAGCAGAGTGTTTGTGGAGAATGATTATTCATTGTACACCAGGCAGAAGAGGAGTACATTTATTCCATTGTTCAGGAATGCCAAGAAGCAGGCATGAGATTCAAGCTACTGTACCCAGCTATCTTCAAAATATTCTTCCCTGGCTGGGAAAAATCATTTACTGATGAAGTATATGCTAAGGAGAAAACTCAAAAGTTTGTCCAACAAAAAGTGAGGTTGTGAAACAGAAGGAGATTCTACGTATTATTCTTCTGGTAATAGACCACGGAGAGACTATGCCAGTGAAACTTTTTCCAATGTTTTAATGGCAAATGGTTGAGAGAAGGAAAAAAGCATAAGAGTCGACTTGAAGAATTGAAAGTACACTGGAAATGAAGCAGAGACAGGATTTGGGAGATGGAGATGAACAGGAATAAAACCAGTAACTTGGAAATTGACAATTGAGTTACAGAGCAATAATTATATTTGTGAAACATGACAGAACAAGAAAATCTGCAAATACTGGACTCTTTTGGACTTATGAATATGAAGGATATGCCCTACTTCATGTCATTAATGTTTAGAAAAATACTTAGGAGAGGGGGAAGAAAAGGGAGAAAGTAAACTGTAAGTAAAAAAAATCCTAATGGCAGTATTTTTACAGTGCATGATTTTCTTTGCATGCCATAAAGTAAAGTTGTCTTAGTTATTTTTAAGAGTAGTGGGGATACTAATGTAAACATGTCCTCCTGTTTTTTTTTCTTTCTCTCTCCTTTCTTCTTCCTTTCTCCTTGTTTAGTATTAAGTAGACATTGTAATAAAAAAAGAGCAAATGATTGGTTGAAAGAACATGGCAAAAGAAAATTTAGTGTGCCTTTTCTCATTCTTGCTTAAGGGAATGATTGAATTAAGGCCCCTAGCTTGATTGAGTAACAAGTTTTAAGAGAAAGCAAGTAAATGAAAAATAATTTTTAATATTTTAATGCTTTTTTCTACCAAATAAATGTATGCATAGTGGCAATTTTGTATGTGGTCCTTATGTCTCCAAGAGACAATATGATAATGAGAAATGGCTAGGAGGTAATGTTTTCTGAAAGCATTCAAGTGCTTACTCAGCTGAGAGCTATAAAGATAAGACAAAATCAGACAGCACTTAGTTAAAGCACAGGCTACACCAGGCGCCTTAGCATGGATAACCTTTCTTTTAAGCTAACTCAAGTTTGTGAGTGTGGTTGTCAGTTTGGTACATTTGTTCCTATTAGGAGGGTAAAATTGCAATATTTGAATATGTAATTTTGTGTGTTATTAAGTTAATAGGATTTAGAGGGTATTGGGAGTGTTTGTTTTTTTTCTTTGAGGGTTTTCAATAAAACAGAATTTTGTAAGATGTGGCATAGGCTCAAATGGATATGACAAGAAACAACTGTATAAAAGATCAACCTGCCAAACAGTGTATGCATGTAACACAAAAGCTGGAACTAGGCATTTAACAAATAAGCTGTTTTATCTAAAAAGTGAGAATAATAACTTTTTAATACAACACTGCTTTCTATAATGTCTCTAAATGTAAATGGTCTCACAGATAAATACAAAAAAGAAAGAGTAGTGAAGTATATTAAAATGTAGAGTGCAGATAGCTATGGTACAGGAAATACACTTGGAAAGAACTGAGCATTTAAATTTGATAAAGAAAGGTTTTTAGGATGGTTATTCAGCAGAATACCTAGGTCAAAGGAAAAGAGGACCTCCATTTGTGGTAGAAGAGGATAAAAAAGATAATGGTAGATTTGTAGTAGTAAGAGACTACTGGCAAGGAAGGAGTATTACAAAGCCATGTATTTATATTCCACCTAAAACTGCTATAATAGAGCTTAAGAAAATTCTGGAAGAAATAATCAGTTTTCAATGGGAAATATTACTTATAGGTGGGGAATGGAATTTGATTTGCAACAGTGAAGATGTTTCTGTGAGGCCCAGAAGGTCTGATGAAGTTGAGTGTAAGAATACTTGACGAAAGCGCTAACCATAAAAGTTTAAGAATTACTGTTGCCTACCTATTTTTTGTTGTTTTTCAAGCCCGGAAGGTAAAATATAATAAAGGAATGCAGATTTTTAAAGAAACTTATGAAAATATTTGGCATGGAAGATGTGAATTTACATATTATTTCCCCAAGATACAAAAACTGGGCTAGGCTAGACAGAGTTTACATTTCACAGGAACATATGCATTTAATTGAAGGTCTTAATACACACCCAATAATTATTTCTGATCATGCGCCAATAATAACTAAAATAAAACACAGAGTAACAAACTAAAAATGAGACACTGGTGCTTTCCTACCTAGATGTTGAAAAGTGAGGAATTTAAGGAATGGGTAGTGGAAATTATATAGGAGCTATTAAAAAAGATAGAAATTTCTTCTGAAATTACCGTGAATGTGATAAAATTAAAGTGGGCTTTAAAAATAGGGAGAAAATAAAAGAAAGTGAGATATGGTTAAAAAGTAAGATATGGTTAAAAAGTAACAAGAATTATTTAGAGGAACTGACAAATGTTAAAGTATTGCAAAATAGGGGGAATCTTGCAGAACAAGAAGAGGAACAATTGCAAAACGCTAAACAGAAAATAAGGGATTGCCTTTATAATATACTTTGAAAACTAAAAACTTAAAACAAACAAAACAAAAAGAATTTCACTGGCATACACGAGTGTTGTGCTAAAAAACACTTGATTTATTGAATATAAAAGCACAAAACACGGCAAAACACTATGACTGAGCGCTTTCACCTCAAAAGGCATCATCAGAGTCATATAGGTTCATAGGTAGGTACTAGGCTATCTGCCTGAGGGCATTTATAAGCCTAGCCAGAGTGTGTCGGCTTTCGCCGCCCCATTGATTGATCCTCTGTCAAGCAGAGCCAGTGAAGTGATCCTAGGGGTGTATTTTCTGTTACCCATCCACTCGTCAAGGTTTCTCTTTAAGAGTGTTAGTGAGGGGCTCTGCCTGATGTAATTTGGAATTTTGTTCCAAAGCATGGGGATTCTCTGTGACAGGAATCTATCAATCCAGCATGTTCTATTTATTGTTGGCGAGGTTTAGCTCACTAGAGCGCGTGGCTCGCAGTGACTTGGATTTCTTTAGGTGGAGCATGTCCATCAGTTCTGAGTTGGACATGACTTTGTAAGTCAGGCAGAGATCACCTCTGAGTAAGAGATATGCCACTGAATACAGCCAGAGTTTTTTCAGTCGGGCCGCATAGGACATATGTTTGAGACCAGTAATCCTCATGATGAGGTACTTTTGTGGTCTTTCCAGCTGTTGGAGGTGTCTTGTGAAGTACATCCCAAATGGGGCATTGATGGGTCTAATGAGTGATGAGTAGAGGGGTACTATAACCTCTTTATTTCTAGATGTGAACCCTTTAGTAATTAGATGGGTCACATAGAAGGATTTCCTAACTACTTTGGCAATATGATTGTCAAAGGAGAGATTACTGTCTACCTGGGTCCCCAGATCTCTTATTACCTCTTCTGTATTAAGGGGGCTGCCACCTATGTGGTAATTCGTGGGTGTTTTGTTATTCCCAATTGGGATGACTATGCATTTTTTGGCATTTAGCTTGAGGCCATGACTTTCACACCATGTGTCCGTCTCAGTAAGGCCCTTTTGGAGGATGTCCATGTCAGCTGGAGAGTCAGTTATGGCTCCCAGTTTGCAGTCATCGGCGAACTTGGTTAGCCATAGTCCTCCTGTGTTTGCCTGTACTTCTGAGAAGTATATGCCGAACAGTAGGAGTCCCAGGACTGAGCCTTGCGGGACACAACTTCTGACTGGTTTAGAGTCAGACCTGGAGCCCGCTATTCTTACCGTGTGAGTTCTGTCTGTAAGCCAGTTGGCAACCCATCTCGTGACATAGGGGTTTATGTTCAGGCTGGTGAGTTTTTCTGTAATACCCGAGTGGGGAATTGTGTCGAAAGCCTTGGCGAAGTCACGGTAGGCTGTGTGAACCACCTTTCTCTCGTCTATGGCCTTGGTGACTGTCTCGAAGACGTCAACCAGGTTTAGTACTAGGTCCTAGTGCTCTCATTTATCTTGCTTACAAATCTTTTCAAAAACTTACTGTTCAATTTGTATACCCTTTGATGTTCTTATTTTTGCTTATTGCAGCCACTGTAAAAATACTATTATGATACTATTATTTTTTCTCTGAGCAAGATTTGTAACTTTTTTAATGTTTAATTTTTTTTAATGTTTAATGTTTTTTCATGTGGAGCTTTTCTCCCCGGACCTCTGCTGAAAATGGACATATATCCAGTTGGACCAGCCCGGTCAACAAATGTAAAATAAATAAATAAATAAAATAATAGTAGGCATGATCTGCCCTTAACAAAGCCAAACTGGGTCGGGTCAAGTGTTTGGAGGATCCCAATGTCTTTGTTAATGAGTTCCATGATGATGTGCTCCATAGTCTTGCAGACCAGGCTAGTCAGGCTTATGGGGCAATAGTTACCAGGGTCAGTTGTGGCCCCTCCTTTGTGGAGAGGAATAACTGTTGCTGTGCACCAGTCTATGGGCATGAAGCCTGTGCAGAGGCTGAGGTTGAACAGCGTGTTTAGGTGGGGGGGTTAGTTCGTTCTGTAATTCGTGCAAGACACAGCCTGGGACACCATCTGGTCTCATTGACGCTGTTTTTGGCTCCTGAAAGGGCTGTTTTCACCTGTGCATCTGTGATTTTTCAGACACTACACTTTTCCAGTATTGTTGTGGGCCCTTTTACAGGTGAGAGGGGGGTGAAGTTTGCATTAAATCTATCTGCCAGGATGTTGGCAATATCAGTAGGTTCAGTATATTTTGTGCTATTTTGCACTAGTTCAGTGCATATCTGCAAGTTGCCACTTAGATTCTTAAAATAGCTAAAGAAGGATTTGTGGTTATCTTTTGAATCCTTGGCTATTTTTCTTTCGAAGTTAGCCTTGGATGATTTCATGAGGGACCTCAGTTTCTTACTGATACTGATCAGGGATGTCTATCCTTCTTGGGATTTGCTTTTTTTCTGAACTAGTTTCCTCCTTCTATTGTATAGCCTGTTTATTGCAAGGATCCACCAAACTAGTTTCCTTCTCTTAGAGGAGTGAGTCTTGGTTTTGCTAGGGATGGCACGATCCATGCATCCTTGTAGGTGCTCATAGAGTGTATTTGTAAAGGTTTTTGCATCTTGGGCAGTGTTATCCTTTAGCGTGGGGGGCTCTGAAACTTACCACCTCTGTCTTAAGTAAGGTGAAGTTTGCTTTAGAAAAGTTTTTTACTGTGGTTTCCTTAGCTGGGGGTGGTGGTGGGGTGTGGACATCCAGAGGGATTAGCTTATGGTCTGATCTAACCAGTGACGGGTTGACCTCCGGTGTGGAACACCTGTTGCCCATGTTGGTGATGACCAGGTCCAATATGTTTTCACCTCTGCTAGGGGAGTTTACCAGCTGATCCAGGGCATTTGAGTTGATGAATTCCAGGAAGCGCTGGACCTGGGAATTTGTACTCGAGTAGTTTTCCCAGTGAATGGTAGGGTAACTGAAATCAGCCAATATCAGGGTGTTTGGTAGGACCTTCGTGTTTTCCAGTGTCGCCAGAAAGGTGGAGTGGTGGTCCTGGGTCATGGAGGATGATCTGTAGCAGGCCACAGTTTGCATTGCAGATTTGCCCGATGTCAGAGGTATCATGCTGTGCCACTAACCTGGAGGTGTAGGTATCCTTGATGAATATGGATACACCCCCTCCTTTTGTGTTTCAATCCATGTTTTGTGGCCAAAATGTGTGGTATGAGTTGTAGCGTGGTAGTGCTGGGGTGCTCTCTGGAGCCTTGAACCAGGTTTCAGTGACTGCACAGATGTCAACGTTCTCCATACTGAGAAGTGCTTCGAGCGCGTGCATTTTGAGATTTAAACTTCTGGCATTGAGTAGTATAACCCTCAGTTTTTTGTTAATTGTGCTGTTTACAGAGGTGGGTTTGACTTTTGAGCCTTGCCTAAAAAAGGCGCTATGGGGGCAGCAAGAGCCTTGGCCAGTATTCAAAAGCCTAGGGGTGACAGATGCAAGCCATCTCTTGCGAAGCAACGCGGCTTGTTGAGCATGTCGTCCCAGGCTTACAGACACTGGATCCCCTTTGAATGACACCAGAAGCTTAGCCAGTTGTTGAAATTGATAATTTTTTCTTTATACTGAGGTATCATTCTTGGTGAGGGCAGGATGCTACTCAGGTTCAGGGTCATACCAGCATGGGCTACATGATCAGAGAGCTCTTCCATGTCTCTTTTCATGTAGTCCAGGGAGGTACGTCTCAGGTCATTCACACCAACGTGAACAATGACAGAGTCATATTTGTACTTGTTCTGGAGTGACCTGAGTGCTTGTGTTATGTGGCGGACTCCGGCTCTTGACAGCAGCTAACAGTAACCTTCTGCTTGTCCAGCCTAGTGAGTCTGACATCAGTGTGCCTGACTATAGAGTCACCTATTACTAGTGTGTTAGGTATGTTATTTCGCCTTAAGGGCTGTGATTGTGCGGCACACTGATTTTGTGTTTTATGTGTTGTCTGGCTTGTGACAGGAAGTGCAGGTTGTTTGGGTGTCTGCTTTGGAGGTCTCTGATGCTTTTCCAGGTTTTTATTTAGAGCCTCAGAGTATGATTTTGTGTATTTATGTGTATTTTTTGCCAGTGCTGTTTTAGTAGGTCTGTGTGCGGCTGGAGTTGTGCTGCAAGTGTTAACCTTCTCCTCTTGACTGTCTGTTCCAGTCTTGGGTAGAGACAGCTTAGCTTCCAGTTTGGCTGTATAATTGCATCTCTCGCATATGTTAGTGTTTTGTGGTAGGAGGAGAGGGTTGTCTGTGTACTTGAGGCAGTTGTAACATTGCCTGAGGATACCCAGATTCAACAGGTGGACTGGAGAGTTCACCTGAAGTTGCCCTTTGGTCATGCCTGAATAGTAGGTGAGCTGCTTAGTCACTTGGTTAATGAGGGGTGAATAAAGAGCCTTGCCCTGCTGGGCAATCAGTGTCAGGGTATATTAGTGCTTGCTATTAGGTCTGAGCAAGTGCTGGGATGTAAGATGCTTTTTGAGTGCTTAGGCTGAGAGTTATACTAGTTTCAAGGGAAAAACTGAAGAGGAGACTTAGTGGAGCCGTGAATAATTTAACCACAGCTAACCAGCGCTGCCTGGTGTGCAAAACCATGCAAACGGGGTTTTTATAGTAGGGAAATGAAAGAGATAGAAATTAGCCCAAAATAGCCAACAAACTACTAACTTCTGGGCTGGAACCACTCCTCCAGGGACAGACAGGCTGCCCAAAGCTCCCCTCTCTCACAGGCGAACAGAGAAACCTCCTTCCATCCAAGCAAGGTATGGGCAAGTCAGAAACTAGTATCACAGCCCTAAATTCAGCACTAGCCTGAAATCTGGACTATACTAGCTTAGAAAGGTGGGAAACAAGGAATTTTTTGGGTTTTTTGTTTTTTTGAAAAGATAAGGCAAAAACAGTAAAAAATACACTTAAAACAGCTTTAAACAACTACAAATGATCAGAAAAGGCTATCGCACTTTAGTGTGTAGCCTACAACAGTTAAACAAATTATTTAAACAAAAAACAACTTTTTAAAAGTGCAGGCAATCAAATAAGTACAATATGTGAAAAAACAAGCTTTTAAATCACAATAAATGCTGGAAAATGTGTGTTTAAGCGGAAAACAGTTAAGTACAGCAAGAAAGTACAGAAAACTGATACTTAATCACTCCAAAGTCTCTCTCCTAAGCTAGAAGGCTTGTATCAGTTTAAGACGTTCGAGTGCTACCCAGTAGGTTAGTTACAGTAAAGATGGGAAACAAGCTCAGATGTGGTCTTTTAAACCAGAAAGTTGAAAGAGATGGACAAACTGTCCAAATGGTCAATAAACTACAATTTCTGGGCCACGAATCTCTCCTCTAGTGGCAGACAGGCTACCTAGTGCTTACCACTCCCACACTGATAAGCTAGAAGGCTTTCCTCCAACACAGAAAGGCTTGCATGGCTCAGAAGCTGACCAACAGTCCTAGATACAGCAACTCTGTATCTGGACTAGGCTAGTTACAGGAAAGGTGGGAAACAAGCGCAAGTGCGGCTTTTAAACCAGAACATTGAAAGAGATGGAAAAAAACTGCCCAAATGGCCAGTAGCTACAATTTCTGGGCCAGGAACCACTCCTCTTGTGGTAGATAGGCTACCTAAGGCTTACCACTCCCACTGATAATCTAGAAGGCTTCCCTCCAACACAGAAAGGCTTGGGGGGCTCAGAAGCTTACAAAGAGTCCCGGAATACAGCAGATTTGTACTTGGACTAGACTAGTTACAGGAAAGGCGGGGAACAAGTACAAACGTAGGCTTTTAAGCCAGCAAGTTGAAAGAGATGGAAAACTGCCCAAATGGCCAAATAAACTACAATTTCTGGGCCAAAACTCACTCTTCCCATGGAGGATAGACTACCTAGTGCTTACCACTCCCACTGATAAGCTAGAAGGCTTTCCTCCAACAAAGAAAGGCTTGGGGGCTTAGAAGCTTACTAACAATCCTAGATACAGAAACTCTGTAACCGGACTAGGCTAGTTATAGGAAAGGCGGGAAACAGGCACAAGTGCGGCTTTCAAACCAGAAAGTTGAAAGAGATGGAAAAAAACTGCTCAAACAGTCAATAGCTACAATTTCTGGACCAGGGACCACTCCTCTTGTGGTAAATAGGCTACCTGATGCTTACCACTCCCACTGATAAGCTAGAAGGCTTCCCTCCAACACGGAAAAGCTTGGGGGGCTCAGAAGCTTACAAAGAGTTCTAGACACAGCAAATCTGTACCTGGACTAGACTAGTAACAGGAAAGGCAGGAAACAAACGCAAACACAGGCTTTTAAATCAGAAGGTTGAAAGAGATGGAAAAGCTTCCCAAACGACCAATAAACTATAATTTCTGGGCCAGAAACCACTCCTGTGGTAGATAGGTTACCTAGTGCTTACCACTCCCACTGATAAGCTAGAAGGCTTCTCTCCAACACAGAAGGGCTTGGGGGGGCTCAGAAGCTTACCAACAGTCCTGTATACAGCAAATCTGTACCTGGATTACACTAGTTATAGGAAAGGCAGGGACCAAATACAAAATAGGCTTTTAACCAGAAAGTAGATAGAGATGGAAAAACTGCCCAAACGGCCAATGAACTACAATTTCAGGGCCAAAACCCACTCTTCCCATGGTAGATAGGCTAGCTAGTCCTTACCACTCCCACTGATAAGCTAGAAGGTTTCCCTCCAACACAGAAAGGCTTGGGGGGCTCAAAAGCTTACCAACAGTCCTGTATACAGCAAGTCTGTGCCTGGACTTGACTAGTTACAGGAAAGGCAGGAAACAAGTTTAGAATTTTTTTTTTTTTTTTTTATGGAAAAGCAGCTAAAACAGCAAATTGTAGTGCAGGCCAGCACACCCAAGCGTGTAACAACTCTATGGCAAATACAGTTCAAATAAATGCAATTAAATTAACAAATGACTAAAAAACAAGTGCAGAAGGCAGTAAGTTAGAAGGCTACTAACAAACAGTAATAAGTGGAGAGTAAGAGCGACTGAACAGATAGCACGCAGAAGAGCAGCTAAGATAGTTACAGTAAGAGCGGATGAATAAGATGTATATATATGTATATATATATATATATATATATATTTTTTTTTTTTTTTTTTTTCAGGGAAGGAACAGAGCAGGATTAAGAGGTTACAGGGGTTGTCCTTCCCAGATGCTCTCTTTGTACACAGTAGGAGTGCCTGAAATCAGAATATGATGTCACTGCACTCAGTTGAGTGAGCAAATAAGATGAGCCCAGAAGGGGTATCCAAATACAAATCTACAAGAGGGGTGGGCAGTTTCAAAGCCACCAACATTAATACCAAAACAAGAACAGGGAGGGTGGGTGAGGAACTAACTGTAGAGAGACAGCCACAACTTCAGTTGAGTTAATATTCAGTGAAAAACACAAATAAATAAATTAAATACAGTGAATGCGTCTTTCGGCTTTTCCCAGTTAGGGGTCACCACAGCGGAACTCCGGTCCGCTAATGATTGGCAGCAGATTTTTATGTGCCGAGTTGCCAGCTCTGATGCACAACCTTCAACGAAGGTACGCCCATTCACACATGTCTCCAAACAGAAGACGCTCTAGCTAAGAATCGAACGGGACAACGTCTTAATGTGAGGCGACAACGCTACCGCAACACCACCACCGCAGTCTCAAATAAATTAAATACAGTAGTATATGCAAAAGAGCAGATACAAGTGTAATTAAATTCACTTATACTTCTAGCTGACTTTAGGTAGATGTTAGCCAGCCAAAGCTCTGATATTAAGCAGAGATAACTGTAAATGTACCACTTATATCAGGAAAGACAGGATGTCAGTGATGAGCTGAAACTAGCCCCCACTACTATCAATGGCTACACAGAAATTCTAAAAAGTACTCTGTAGAGAGACAACCACAACTTCAGTTGAGTTAATATTCAGTGAAAAACACAAACAAATAAATGAAATACAGTACTATATGCAAAAGAGCAGATAAAAGTGTACTTAAATTCACTTATACGTCCAGCTGATTTTAGGTAGATGTTAGCCTACCAAAGCTCTGATATTAAGCAGAGATAACTCAAATGTACCACTTATATAAAGCAAGACAGGATGTCAGTGATATGTTTTCATTCCAGACACACCCTAAATACTGACTTCATTTCCTCTTATTCAGTAGTTTCAAAAATTAAAGCCTTACCATACCTATACATTTTCAGTTCTGTCAATGGTTTTACTTAAATCAAAAAATTAAAAATAAAAAATGAATAAAGTTTAAAAATAAACCTGAACAAAAAACAGTTTGAATATCTAATTTTTGAAAGTACTGGAAAAGGGGAAATGAAGTCAGTATTTCGGGTGTGTTTTGAATGAAAACTTACGGCTGTGATAATGCCTTTTGAGGTAAAAGTGCTCAGTCATAATGTTTTGCATGTTTTGTGCTTTTATACTCAATAATTCATCATTTTTTTAGCGTGAAGATTGTGTATGCCATTGGAATTCTTTTTGTTTTGTTTGCCTTGATACTATGCATGAGTTTTGAAAGATCGCTGTTAAGCAACTGTTTTTTGATAATAACTCTAGAGCACAAAAACCTTTAGGATAACAATTCAGGTAACAGAAACTAGAAAGGGCTCTCACCAAGCTTAGTGAGCCCATATCGAGGAGGATAACAAGAGATCCTGTAGAAGTATTAGAAATAATTCAGAAATTCTATGAAAGTCTGTATAAGTAGAGAAATATGGAAATCAAGAAAAGACACAAATGAAAACGTTTATGGAAGAATTAAATTTGCCAAGGTTAGAGTTAGATGAGGCTCAATTACTAACAGGCTAGGAGGATATGAGATAAAAATGGAGATGTATAACCAGTCTGCAGGAAAGTCCCCAGGAATAGATGGTAATGGCTAAAAGAATGGCAAAAGTGATGCCAAAATTGATAGATATGGATCAGTGTGGCTTTGTGGAGGGGAGGCAAAAATTTGATAACATTAACAGAACACTGATATGAAAGAGGGAAGTAGAAGGTAAGAAAATACCATTGTTGTTGGTATGTACTGATGCAGAGAAAACATTTGACAGAGTAAGCCGGGACTTTATGAGCAGGGTGATGGAAGCTTTTGCATTTACTGATAAAATTATAAGGTTGATTAGGAGGATATATGAAGGATTGGAGGTGAAAATTAAAATGGGTGGTTTCTTCTCTGATAATTTCTGCTTGAGCAGAGGAAGCAGGTAGGGGTGTCCGCTTTCCCCTTTGTTATTTGCATTATATTTAGAACCATTAGCAAAGAAAATAAGGGACTCAGAAATTAAAATATATGATTGGTATGGTTCTCAAGAAAAACTGGCTCTTTTGCAGATGATATTGTTTTATACCCGATAAAACCAGAAAACAGCACAGTGTTGTGGAACATTTTGAGACAGTTTCAAATTGTTTCAGGATACACAATTAATAAAGCTAAAACAAAGGCAGTAGAGGTAAATTATGTACCCACACACGAATTGGTTCATATATCTATATCCATATTTATGGGGACATGATAAAATGAATTCTTTAGGAGTATGGATTAAAATGATTCTCATGTGGCAGCTAAGGATATATGGGAAGAGACTAACCAAAAGATAATACAAAAACTGAGAAATTGGAAGCTTTGTTATGTGGATATGGAGAGTAAGATACAAGCAGTTAAAATGTTTAGTCCCTTTAATCTTGTATACAGGTCAGACATATTTTTATCAACCAGAGGAGAAGTTGTGGATGGCAGTTAATAATGAGCTGAAGGATTTTATCTGGGAGGGGAAGATGGCAAGAGTCAAGTGGGATAAGTTGATTTTTCCAACAGAACAGGGTGGTTTGGGATTACCCGAGTTGAAGGGATATTTCAGCGCTACACAGTGAAGGCTCCTATACATAGCACAAGCAGAAAACTGTAATTCAAAGTGGAAAGTGATGATGAAACTGGGGGGAGATTCAAGAAACCAAGAGAGGCTAGGATTTTGAATGCAGATCTTTAAGGAGAATAACAATAATCATACAGAATATTATATTCATAAAGTAGCAGAAAGTATTGTAAGAACTAAGCCAGTACAGGAATAGAGAAAGGAGATTCTGCCAATAGGGATGACTGGAATTAGGGATACAGACATTAGACAAGAGGATGCTGAATTTATTGGAGAAAACTGGCAAAGGAAACAAGGTATTCAGAACAAATAACTAGAGAGGGAAAGGTAATATAATGGAAAGATGCCAAGAATTTATTTGGATTGCAGGTTGGAGATTGCCTTCCCTGTCAAGGATTGACAGCAGAGTATAGGCAAAGAGAAAGAAATAGGGAGGTTATAAATGAAAGATCAGCACTGGGAGAGTTTTTAGTAGAATCTACAACAGAAGCTGCTGTTAACAAAAAAAAAAGAGAGAGAGAGAGGTTCATAGGTGTTTACTAGACAAATAACCACAAGGGCCTTTTTAAGCCTAGCCTTGCATCACAAATCTTTGACAAGTTCTGATACCCTTAATAAGTGTAAGCATGGGCCTGGGAGATGAACCATTAATAATTAATATAATTAGTAGAGCATATAAAAATATTGCATATTAACTATAAGAATCAGTGAGAGGAAGTTAGAAAGGATTGAGAAGAGAGATTGGATAAGCAATTCACAAAGAAACAATGGGGGATATATAGTTGTCTCCAAATATGCAATAAAATATAGATGATTTAGAATTTGTCTTGGAAATGTTTACATAGACATTGTTTTACCCCAGGCAGACTCTGGAGAATTTTTCCTGAGTAGACAGCAAATGTTGGAGTTGTGATGGGGAAGAAAGAGGTAATTGGGAACATACTTTCTGGGAGTGTTATGAATTGGCAGACTTTAAAGATTCCCTGCAGAGAACTCTATCAGAGGTACTGGGTGAGCAAACTGGTTTAATGAGGGAAATTATTTTTCAGAGCTATGATACAGAATCAGAATTGCCTAGACAAGGCCTTGATGAGTCTAATTATGGTGGCTGCCAAAAAAAAAACATTTACTAGAAAATGAAAATCAAAGTCTAAACCAACTGAACTAGAAGTAGTGAATATAGTAACAGATATAAAACAACTGGAATTGGGATCTTTGGAAAAGGGTGGGAGCAAATTACATAGGATAAATGGGAATTGTGGGAAGAAGACATAGGGCAGGAATGGGTTTTAAAAGAAGGCAGGATTAGAATGAGCTATGTAATGTCTGGCTGACAATGATTGGGTAGATTATAAGTGATGTGTAATGTTTGCAACTAAAATTATGTCAATACATTTTATGATGTAAAATATTTGCAACTAAGATTGTGTTAATATGGTTTGTTTTCATTTATATAAATGGGTGATTGCCTATGTCATAATTGATAATTTAACCAAAATGTTTCTTGTTTAAAAAAAGGATGCTATATGTGCAACCAAGACGCACCCAGAAAATGTTCTTTGGTGTGCAAGTCCGAGCTGTATGGAGCAAGATCCTGAGCATGCATGCAGTTGCTGACTTCTACCTCATTTCCTTAATGCAGCATAAAGAAAAGACACCAGAATACACTGCCACCATGTCACCATACAAGGTGTTTAAAGCCTTGAACAGGGTGAAACAAGACCGTATTGTTTTTTCTGCGACACTGGAACTTGCAGATCTCAGCTATGTGTCAGACAATTCATATCACTGTCCTCATAGTGGGCTAAGCACTAAAAAAGTCTCTTCTTTCCCCGAGTCTGAGAAATTCGTTAGACCTCTGTATGTTGAATCTAGAGTGATCTTCCACATAGCTCACTGTAGTTTTAACTGAAAAGCTGCTGTAGCTAATGGTGGATGTTCAGGGATGTGCCTTCAAATGATGGTCTGCCTAAGACTGCTCTCCCTTAAGGATGAGCTCATACAGTTTATTCTCAATGCCTCTTTCAAGGAGGATTTTTTTTTTATTTGGTCAGCATGTTGAAGAGGATGGATGCCATTTCAGTCATGAAGAACCATCACAATAGACTACTGGTTCCTTCACATGGTCAACAATATCATATCTATAATTATTTGGTTGCAGGCCATTTCCACCATGGAAAACCATCAGAATGGACCGGTGGTTTCTTCACATGGTCTTAAATACCGTATGTGTAACAGTTCAAAGATATGGTCATAAATACCATATCTTTGAACTGTCAGGGCCCCCTCCCAGAAAGGGCTCCTCTCAGAGACCAAGCAAAGTTGATGGAGCATACCCAGACTGTATTTCTCAAAACAGCAAAGAAGCTACCCTCATTCAGAATGAAGCTTTAGTTTTGCTCTAACCTCTTTCTAGTTTGCAGGTGGAATAGAAGGCTTCTTTTTAATACTGGACCTTAGTGATTTCAGTGAGCACACCTGGTGCCTGAAGTCCCAGATGGTGACTTTCTAGTGGTATATGCCTGTGCTTCTATACAGCTCCTGGATGGTGTCAGAGGACATATGTATTGTATTGTATTTCCATCCATTCTGTATATTCCTTTATTGCATGTTATGTAATTACTTCAGAAGTATGTATACTTAAAACGTGATCTGTGTTTATCTTTGTTCTTACTATTTGTTTACTTAAAATGTTTGTGAGAGCTTTTCTCCTCGGGTTTCTGCTGAAAAAGGGCTTCTAAAAACCCAGACAGAATAACCCGATTAACAAATGTAAAAATAAATAAATAAATAAATAAAATAAATAAATACATTTTGGCACATCAGTATTGGATCCATTCAAAAGGTTCCTTCTGTTCACTTTGGGTGTGCATTTGTTTCAGTACAAAGTGCTACCCTTTGGAATTTCTCGCTTACTTGTGTACCCAGAGTGTTTACCAAAGTGTTAGATGTGGTATCTGAATCCTTACTGAAAAGGGAACTCCATATGTTCCCCTAAATGATGACTGGGTCCTGGTAGACTTAAGAGACGTCTTGCTTGCATCCACTTTGATCTTTGTTATGGAGGTAGGAAACTTCCCCTGTTGATTATTCCTGTCACCAAAGAAGGTGCTGTAGGTCATGAGTTTGGCAACTTAACTAAGGATGTAGAAGAAGAAGAAAAGTCAAGCTCAAACCCTCCTGTGCCTTCTGGACTCAATGGCTGCTATGTTCTTCCTCATCCATTTGCATGCCTGCGGCAACAGGTGTAGTAGTGAACTGTGAAGTTCCATTGGTTTCAAAGTCACTATATGCTCATGGATTGTGTCAGATTAGAACCCTCTTGCCTTTCTATGGAGGAGTAGAGTCTCCCTGCCAACCATTAGACTGGCCTCACATTCTTGCCATGCTGTACATTGCAGGTATTACTGGATGTTTAAAAGGTGTGGATGAATCTCTCTTCATCTTCTCCACAGTGTAGAGGAAGTCGTCCATCTGGAGAGGGGGCTGTACTTCAAACAGTTGGAGCAAAATGTAGTTCTCTAGTTCTGGAGAACTTGGAGAAAAAAATATTGTACTGTGCCTCTTAATTCTGTCCAACAGAGAATTTTTCATGCAGTGTCTAAACAAGCAAGGCAAAATGCATTCATAGATCTGGTTCAGATAGCCAGTGTGAGTTTGGCAGTAGACCATAGAAGGAGGTATCACCCTCTCAGCAGTTCACATCCCAGACATAGTATAAACACCAGCCTACTGGTTGTGCCATCCTACCTGTCATTTTCTGATGCTGAATATTCTGGAGCTGTGTCTGGTTCAGATCTTCTGGTTATGTGGCACTCTGCAGAGCAGCTTATTTTCCACCTAATTGAATACATTTCTCCCACTGTTTTATTTAGTAATGTAGGGAAAATTAAGTTTGAACTGTCTATGTTCTTCATGCTGTGCTGTGGGAAATTTTTGTGTGCTTTTTCTCCATCCCCTTTAATTCCATTTCTCACAAAAAATATTCCAAAAAGGTTAACCAGAAATTATCCTTATCATATCTCAGTGACCAGAAAGGGTGAGGTTTAAGTTTTTCAAGTATGCAGTGATACAGGAAACTGCCTCAGTAATATTCAGGGAAGACACCTATGATATGTGCCAACAACCTGCTTCACATTAGCATGTGTCTTTTGCTGTACACCCTCTAATCCTACTGGATCACCCAATGAGGGTGTCAGAAGCAGATGAAGCTGCCAGGAAGCCTTCCATTCTTTGCCTAGCAAAAGAGGTCACTCATCTGGACAGAGTAGTGTCCCATATTACTGTAGCTTGTTGGTCTGCAGGTGGTCCTGTCTTGTCTAAAGCCCAGAAAATGTTTGGACCTCTGCAATTTCATGGTCAGGGTGCTTGGTCCAGCTCTTTCTGCCCATCCTGACATTGTGGATGGTAGAACTGTGGCACAGTACCAGCAGCTGATGAAGTTTCTTAAATCAGCTTACAGTTACCTGCCTTTAAAGACCTCTCCATAGTACCTGAATTGATGATCATCAAACTCATTTGCCCTCCATTTGAACCACCTAGTTTAGTGACATTTATTTTTACATCTTGAAAAACCTTTTTATTTCCCCATTTGCCTAACTGCAGGCCTTGTTGTTTAGGGAATAATATCTGCTGTTTTACTGGTTTGTGTGAAGCCAGTGTTTCTCTTTGTGTAAAACCAATGTTTCTCTTGAAAGCATTGTTAGAATTGTCCTTGTATCGTCCACCACCTTTTTCTGCAGAACAGAAGCTAGGGGAGACCATTCCCTTCACATCCAGGATAGGCAGCATCACCTCAGATTTTACTTGAAATGGGTACAAGATGTTTAGGAAGATGGAGAGAGAGTTCATCTCTTTTGCTTGGGATATGGAATGATTGGCAGTTGCAAAACAGAACCATCTCAAGCTCACCAGGGATGTTAACTGCATAATTTCTGCCATTTAGTAGCACAGCATTAACTGTACATATTTTGTCATATGGTAGCTCAACACTGTATGGAAAATTCTGCTTTCAAAGGCCAATTCCCAGGGTATGGCTGCTTCTAGTGCTTGTTTTAAAAAAGTCTCCATTGCAGACATCTGTAGCGTGTCCACTTTGTTATCCATTTAGGCCTGCACAAAACACTGTTATCTTGACTGTGACTTCACTATTTGCACCCCAGGTTGTACCTCAGTATTTCATGACCCAAACCTTCAAATCTTTTCCTTTAAAATGGCCCCAGCTTCTTCCACTCTGTTGGTTTTACTGTTAGTGATCTGTCTATAGTCATTGAACCACTAAGGAGGGTTGCTGATGTTAAATTTAGCAGACACATTCTTAGTGTAACAGTTGTAACAGTTGATCTTTGAAGAGACTTTCCTTGCAGAATATGAAATAGTCTTCTGTTGTAACCCTGCATTTAGACTGCTGCAACATTCAGCCACTGCTGTTGGGGTTCTCTGTAGTTTGGGCAAACATATATCTGCATGTTACTTGTTAACAGTGCAGAAATCAAATCTTCATTGTTTTATCTACTGTAGATTTGCAGGGACTGAGGTCTGGCAGTGGTTGAGGGTATACTAGTAGGCTCACACACTATGCTTTCTGTTATTGTGCAGAATAGACTAACACTAGACCAGTTCATCAGTTAGCAGAGGATGCATGTCTCAGGAACATTGGGACATACAGAAAATATATGCTGGAAAGGAAGAGAGATTGAACTCAAGCTTAGACTCAATAATAAAGGTTCTCTTGTAGATTAACTGATAATAGCAAAAGCATTTATGTTATTTACTGAATATTCTGTCAGCACATCATGGTAAGTAGAGTGTTTAGTTTGGTCATCATTAGAAAAAAAATCAGGTTGTTTGAACATTACAATTTTTAGTGCTACTGGACAGCTTTTAATACCTCATATATTAACTTGATTTGAAAACATTTTTAAAATGATTGATAGAAAATGTGCTGAAAATAGTGTTATATCACGTCAGTATCATAAAGTTGTATGCGACCATAATTTCAAAAGAAAATATACAGGTGTTCATAGCTCTCAATTGTCCATATTTTTGTAGAATGTCTAGATTTTAGCTTCATATTTTGGTATGTTCTTCACATTGAGGTCTGAATTCAGAAAGTAATGGTAGACATTTGAGTTTCAGACTTTGTACCCTTTAGAAAATTTGTGCTAATGCAAAACCTGTTATTTTATCAACTTTCAAAGTTTATAAGGCTGATATTTAAAAATTGTCCCTACTTATTGGTCTTTGTCCTCCCATTATTTATGGCTTTGTTCACATTTTTTGCACTGAGGATGAGAGGTATGCAGGTGTTAGTAAAGCTGAATTACAGATGAAAACATCACCATTGCTAATTAATACCCTGTTTATTGTACAGCTTTATCGCAGTGACAGCGACAGCTCGACACTTCCCCGAAAATCACCCTTTATCAGAAATACTTTGGAGAGGCGCACCCTGCGTTATAAACAGGTAAGAAGACTAACATGTACATTAAAATATTTCTTTCAGGATTGCTGTTGCACAGACCAGATTTGTATAACCACTTGTAGATAGCCATTTTACTTACAGAGTGATTTTGTTCTTTGGGAGATGGGTCCTAAAATGCAATTGTGATGGGGTCAACATGCAGTCTTTGGAATGGAGCAACTTCAAAAGTATACCCTAAGAGAATAATGTGTACATAGTCTCATAGCTATCTTGTCTCCTCCTTAGTGTATGTTTCTACCCAAGCCGGATTGTGGGGGGTGTCTCATAAATGTTCTCATTGCTTCCAAAGTTGGAGTTTGAAACTGGAAAGGCTGTTTAACTACCACTGTAACATTCAATTCATCCTGATTTCTGTGTAGCTAATATAATTTTATTTAGTTGACATACTGTTTGTTTATTACTTGTTGACCCAGGATACCAACGTGGACAGAACCCATTTAAAGTGGAGGCCTAAGGTGAAAAGCTGCAGCTCTAGTAAAATAAGCAAGAATTAGCAATACAGACCATAATAACATAATGTGTGATAAGCAACAATAGTATCACAATCCAGAAAATAGGCAAGGAAGATTAATGCAAGGCCATCTAGTATAGACAAGGGAAACAAATCAATCAATGCAGTGTATGCACAAAGGAGAGCATGTATTAATTCTTACATTCAAATCACAAGGATATTGTGAGATCGAAGAGTATGCAGAAACGTCTGTCAATGTTATGCAACAGGTCTAGAAAGCTTTGTGATAGATTTAAGAATATGGTGAAGGGAAAGCTAAAGAAATTTTAAAAACTGACTAAAAGGGCATGGGGGATTTAATAAAAAAGGAGATAAGGAGAGTCTGTAGAGTGGAATAGGCCTTTTCCAAAATGTGGAATGATGGCATATTTCACAAGTGGCAGCATGCAGTGCATCTGTCATTAGGAATAAAGGAGCAAAACAACTTAATTTATTTACAAACCAAAATCACTTCCAAGTAGTC